>NC_054498.1:28579869-28697974 GCF_017639515.1 Carcharodon carcharias
ATCCCGGCGGCAATGGGGGTGGAGGATCCCAGCAGTGATGGGGGTGGAGGATCCCGGCGGTGATGGGGGTGGACGGTCCTGGCGGTGAGCGGGGTGGATGATCCCGGCAGTGAGCGGGGTGGACGATCCTGGCGGTGAGCGGGGTGGACGGTCCTGGCGGTGAGCGGGGTGGACGATCCCGGCGGTGATGGGGGTGGAGGATCCCAGCAGTGATGGGGGTGGAGGATCCCGGCGGTGATGGGGGTGGACGGTCCTGGCGGTGAGCGGGGTGGATGATCCCGGCAGTGAGCGGGTTGGACGATCCTGGCGGTGAGCGGGGTGGACGGTCCTGGCGGTGAGCGGGGTGGACGATCCCAGCGGTGAGCGGGGTGGACGATCCCGGCGGTGAGTGGGGTGGACGGTCCTGGCGGTGAGCGGGGTGGATGATCCCGGCGGTGAGTAGACTGGACGATACCGGCGGTGAGCGGGGCCATAAAGTCGGATGCTCTCCCATTGACAATGAAAGCCCCAATCAGCCGGGATATTTAGAGACCCGGTGCTAGTTTACACTTGGCACATGGGTTAATTGGCCAGGTGGCCTTCACATTTTTGCATCATTCTCGATCCAGGGTGGGATAAAATGCCCAGAAGATGTTTGAAGTTTGATGAGCTATGAGTATTGCTGTCGGAGATAGTTTGTGGCATTTTCTGTGTGCAATGATCCTTTGAACAATACTGCAGCTCCCTGAGGCAGCTCCACAGCAGCTGTCAGCCTTCAGAGAGCTCGCTGTAAACCTCGCGCCCACACCCTCTCTCAGCTCGCCGCTCCCCCTCTTCCCACTCCCTGGGAGCGCTGAGCCTCTCTCAGCACGTGTTTAACACTGGCCGCCAGTTAATTGGCCAGCCATGGTGGAATCGCGTTTGCTCCTTGAGGTCCCCTGGCAGTGGATTCCGTGTCTGTCTCCAGACCCACCAATCACGTACGTCCAACAGGTGTAAAATTCAGGCCGTGGGGCTACCAGCTCTCCAGGATTGACCTGGAGTTCCCAGGAATGGAGATTAACCTCCAGGACACTGCAGTAACATGTGAGAAAAATCATAGGAATGTGAAACCAAATTGTGCTTTTTAACCATTTTCTTTGAACACTTTAATTTATAAGCTATAAAAAGATTGGAGATGTGGGAAAGCTGTTTCACTAATAGTGCAGATCAATCCAATGGGAAAACAAAGCAACTGCTATTCCCTTTCCAACTGGCCTGTGGGAGGGCTGGGCCTCTGGAAGATGGACCAATGAAGCAAGTGAGGGGGGTGGAGCAGCGCGAGATGGGAGGTCATAGGGTGAAACCTCCAGGAATACGCCCAATCAGAGTTGACAACCCTAGCGTTTCAGTCGTAACAACCCCCTGAGCAATGAAACAATTCTCTCAATCACTCCGTCTGTTCTCAGAGTCGGCAGTGTCGATTCTGTCACATCAACGTATTTTTACCTCAGGACCATTGGGAGTTTTCCTGAGCATGTGCAGTGCCAGAATTTCCCAGCATGCATAGAGGGGAAGGATTGCAGACTCCACCCCCCTGCCCTGTGGTGACCTGAGAACTCCTTTGCTTCCTTCAAAAGGTCCTAAAAAAGGATGAGGAGTAACTTATTCACACAGCAAGTGGTTGGGACCTGGAATGCTCTACCTGGGAATATGGAGGAGGCAGATTCAATTGGTGTATTCTGGAGGCAATTGGATTATTATCTGAAAAGAAAGAAGGTGCAGGGTTACGGGGAGAAGGTGGATGAATGGAACGAGGTGAATTGCTCATTCGGAGAGCTGGTGGAGATATGATGGGCTGAATGGTCTCCTTTGGTGCTGTAACCATTGTGTGAAAAGGAATTGGACATTGAATTCCCAAAGCTTCATTTCTGGAAAGGTATGACATTTATTAATGTGTTAAATAAGTTTCATTTCAGGGACCAGTTGCTTGTATTCTCTTGAGTTTAGAAGTTTAAGGGAGGACTAATTGAAATGTTTCAGATGATTAAAAGAGTTGACAGTTTCTGTCTATCTGCCCTACTTATCTTTTGTGGGCTGAGGTGGGGTGGGGTGGGGTGGGGTCAAAGTCCAGGCCAAGTGGGCAGAATTTTAATTTTGGGGCTGGGCCGTTCAGGGGTGATGTCAGGAAGTACAAGGAGTACAGGAAATTTGGAACTCTCCTCCAAGTTGCTGTTCAACTGAGCACGGTCAGTTGAAAATTTCCAAATAGAGAAGATAATGTTTTATGGTTAAGGGTATTAAGGGTTATAGAACAAAGGGAGGGTTAGATGGAATTAAATCAAATCAGCCTTGATCTAATTGAATGGCAGAACAAGCTTGAGGGGCTGAATGGTCTCCTCCTGTTTCTGTATTATTAACAAATTCTGTTTTCAATTATGAACTGTTGACACAACAAGCAACTGCGATTAGCAGGATCTTCAGTCAGCAATATTTGCAATTGTCAGTTAACAAAGAGATCAGATTCTACTTAACAAGAACATGTATTTTAGTCACTTGCCTCTTCATTAGGGTTGCCTAATTAATGTGAAAATCTTTTGCAAAAGAACATAGAAACTAGGAGGAGTAGGCCATTCAGCCCTTCAAGCCTGCTCCACCATTCATTATGATCATGGCTGATCATCCAACTCAATAGCCTGCGCCCGCTTTCTCCCCATACCCTTTGATCCCTTTCGCCCCAAGAGCTATATCTAACTCCTTCTTGAAAACATACAATGTTTTGGCCTCAACTACTTTCTGTGGTAGTGAATTCCACAGGCTCACCACTGTCTGGGTGAAGAAATTTCTCCTCATCTCAGTCCTAAATGGTCTACCCCATATCCTCAGACTGTGACCCCTGGTTCTGGACTCCCCACCACTACAGAAACCGAGATTGTTAAGGTTAAGACACATTCGTGCATCACTAGAAGGAACCTGAACTTCCCTGATTGCAATGGGCAGAAACCCATTAGCAGGTGGCTGCCTACCCTGAGCCTCAGGAGAGCATCACCAGCAGAACCACAAGTGAAGAAAGCCAGGTATTACAACCCCCAGGAACTGTCTTCAGAGAAAATGGCTTCCCAACTACCACAAGAGAAACTCCGCACTCATTCAGGAAGACTGCTGAGACCACCAAGGAGACGAGGATGCCCTGATGCTTTGTAACCGTGTATAGCGTTAGTGATATAAATAGAAGTATTTTGAACAAAAGACCATTATCTGCAGCAATATCTTTTGAATAAGAAACCAAGGGATCCCTAGACAAACCCATAATAATTCTATCTCCCTATCTCTCCTCCTCTCTCCCTCTTTCACTGACTCAGTTTCTTTTCCTCTCTACGTTTGTCAGCAACCTGGGTCTCCCTCAGTCATCCTTTCTCTCTCTTGTCACCTCCACCCCAACTTAATACAGCTTTTTTGAGTCAATGAAACCAAAAGCTATAACAGATCTGTGGTAAAAACCCTATCACTGTTCTCCCAAAGCTCTTCCATTTAAAATAGACTCGCATGGAGTTTTACATCAATAAAACTTTCAAAATTATTTGAAGAAAATGTACTACTCCTAGGTAGAAGGTAAAGAAAATATCCCATCATTACAGCTGATTGGGGGAGGTTAAAAGTCTCAGGTAAAAACTTTAATAAAGAATAAATTGGATAGATACATGGATGGGAGAGGTCTGCAGGGTTATGGACTAGGTGCGGGTCAATGGGATTAGCGGAATAATATTTTGGCACAGACTAGAAGGGCCAAATGGCTTGTTTTCTGTGCTGTAGTGATCTATGGTTCTATGGTTCTAAAGATATTAAAAAACACAAAAACAGTGGATAATTGTAATCACCTTATTGTTGAATATATTTTTTTAACTTTAAATTAACACATCAATTAAATAAAATTTCCCTTACCAATAAAATAGCAAGTGGAAAATATTTCAGGATGCATTTTCAGAAATTTGTGAGAAACTACTTCAAATTATCCATCTGTGAGTGAATGCAGTCTTAATGCCAAGCAGTGAAAGTGTGTCACATTTCATTCTGAAGATAACATTCACAGCCCCATCTTCAGCACTCACAGATACTGCAGGAATTTAAACTAAAGTAGAATATCGTGGATGCTGAAATTCTGAAGTAAAAACAGAAAATGCTAAGCAGGTCTGGCAGCATCTGTGGAGAGAGAGAAACAGAGTCAATGGTAGAATTTTAACTGTGGCACACTGTTCCTGATGGTGGAACAGGAAGTGGGCATCACTTCCACTCCTGCTTCTTCTCGCTTCCCACATGATTCTATTTAAAATTGAAAGTGTCAGGCGTGTATGGGAGACAGGTGTGATCACGCGGTGGTGAAGCTTTTCAGTGGTGAGAGCTGCTGTAAGCTGACGGTGCAGCAGGTATGGGCGGGTTAGAGAAGATCTTCCCGGACAAACAGGGAGGCTCTGTATCCCGGCCACAGCTTTCCTGTTCAACTCCATTCATAGAAATATATGAGTTGGGAACACAACAGGTGCTTTTCAAATTAAAATTCCACTTGTATTTCACATTACGGTGGTTTCACTTTATTCATGTGTATCTCCATTGTTATTGGTTGAGACTTGCGTAATGAGAGAGCTGAATGTACTGGCACACCTCATGGTTGACACGTGTTGGTGGTTCCAGGGGAGATAGGGACATTTCTTTATTGTGGAAAAAACAATATTGTGTGTAGATAGCCTGGATCATGTTGAGATCAAAACAGAGAAGATGTTAGGTATCTTGAAGAATATTAAGGTGGATAAGTCCCCAGGGCCAGATGGGATCTACCCCAGAGTACTGAGGGAGGCAAGGGAGGAGATTGCTGGGGCCTTGACAGAAATCTTTGTATCCTCACTGGCTACGGGTGAGGTCCCAGAGGACTGGAGAATGGCCAATGTTGTTCCATTGTTTAAGAAGGGTAGCAGGGATAATCCAGAAAATCACAGGCCGGTGAGCCTTACATCAGTGGTAGGGAAATTATTGGAGATGATTCTTCATGACAGGATTTACTACCATTTGGAAGTATTAGTGAGAGGCAGCATGGTTTTATGAAGGGGAGGTCATGTCTCACTAACTTGATCGAGTTTTTCGAGGAAGTGACAAAGATGATTGACGATGGACGGGCAGTGAATGTTATATATGTGGATTTCAGTAAGGCCTTTGACAAGGTCCCTCATGGCAGACTGGTACAGAAGGTAAAGTCGCATGGGATCAGAGGTGAGCTGACAAGATGGATACAGAATTGGCTTGGTCATAGAAGACAGAGGGTAGCAGTGGAAGGGTGCTTTTCTGAATGGAGAGCTGTGACTAGTGGAGTACCGCAGGGATCAGTGCTGGGACCTTTGCTGTTTGTAGTATACATAAATGATTTGGAGGAAAATGTAACTGGGCTAATTAGTAAGTTTGCAGATGACATTAAGGTTGGAGGAGTTGCAGATAGTGAAGAGGATTGTCAAAGGGTACAACGGGATATAGATCGGTTGGAGACTTGGGCGGAGAAATGGCAGATGGAGTTTAATCCGGACAAATACGAGGTAATGCATTTTGGAAGGTCTATTACAGGTAGGAATTGTACAGTAAATGGTAGAACGCTTAAGTGCATCGACGAGCAGAGGGATCTGGGTGTACAGGTCCACAGGTCACTGAAAGTGGCAACACAGGTGGATAAGGTAGTCAGGAAGGCATATGGCATGCTTGCCTTCATCGGCAGGGGTATTGGGTATAAAAGCTGGGAAGTCATATTGCAGCTGTATAGAACCTTGGTTAGGCCACACTTGGAATATTGCGTGCAATTCTGGTCACCACATTACCAGAAGGATATGGAGGCGTTGGAGAGGGTGCAGAGGAGGTTTACCAGGATGCTGCCTGGTCTGGAGGTTATTAGCTATGAGGAGAGGTTGCAGAAACTCGGATTGTTCTCACTAGAGCGACGGAGATTGAGGAGCGACTTGAGAGAAGTTTACAAAATTATGAGTGGCATGGACAGAGTAGATAGTCAGAAGCTTTTTCCCAGGGTGGAAGAGTCAATTACTAGGGGACATAGATTTAAGGTGAGAGGAGAAAACTTTAGAGGAGATGTGCGGGGCAAGTTTTTTATGCAGAGGGTAGTGAGTGTCTGGAATTCGCTGCCAGAGGAGGTGGTGGAAGCAGGTACGATAGTGATGTTTAAGAGGCAGCTTGACAATTACATGAATAGGATGGGAATAGAGGGATATGGACCCCAGAAGCGTAAAATGTTTTATTTGAGGGGCAGTATGATCGGCGCAGGCTTGGAGGGCCGAAGGGCCTGTTCCTGTGCTGTACTTTTCTTTGTTCTTTGTTCTTTTTGATGTCTCTTTACTGAATGTTCCATTCAGTACTCGCCACTCTGTGGGACTTGGCTGTACCTGCAGGCTCAGCTGGCCCTCCCTTCTACACATTGTAAAGGATATTATCCAAGATCACTCTCAGTGGCAGTAATTGAAATGTTGTTAATGAACTCAAAGATCTGTCAGGACCCTGCCAGTCAACACCCTGAGATAGAGCCACATGTGGACAGTACTGGTCTGCGTTCTGACTATTGACACTTGACACTCTGCTTTTAGGGTTGGCGGGTCTTACCCTATCCCACACCGCCTCAAGGAGCAAGGACTGCAACATTTTACCAAAGTGGATCCTGCGAGTTTGGAATTTTCCTGATCCGAGCTACCTTCCTCGGTAGCAAAAACCTGACCCTAAGTCTTCAAATTCCCAGAAAGATATTGTAGCTATCAAGTTTTAAACAGTTAGGCTGGAACCTATTGCTTTGTTGCTAAGATGAAAGGTGGTTATGATCAGAGATAGATAAAAAGCCAATCAGCTAAGTAGAAACGCTAATGTGTTTCTCATTGTCATGGAGAGGAGGCCATTTTGAGATTAGGTTACAGGTTTCCCTATAAACCCAGAAATATCACAGAGTTGAGTTGCAGTTTGGGCTTGTGAGGTTTGCAGCCAACTGAGAGGAGGGGAGAGAAAGAAATAGAATCATCCAGGCCTGCACCTAAAGCAGGGATAATGCTGACCCTATCATTCAGCACTTGGAATGCAGGTGGGAGCTTGCACTCAGTTTGAAGATTGAGTTTGTGAGGGGTTAAAAATGGGTGGAGGGCTCACCTAAGGTGGAGCTAGAGAATCTTGAGGAAAATTCTCATTGTGGAAGGTAGTATTGGGAAAGGAAGAGAACAGGAGGTGTGAACCATTTTTGACTGGTTCCAGGAGAATTGGATGTCTACTTAAGAGACTGAGTAACATACCAAAGTTGGGGATTTTGGTAAAAGGGCACATTCTGTTCTGTTGTTTGAAGTATAAGTCACCTACAAAATGAAAATAGTGTTTAGTTAATGGTGTTCTTTTTGCTTTTATCTGGGTAAACATTATAAAATGTGAAATTTGGATGTGTATCCTTTTTTTTAGCTAATAACTGGAAGTTTGAGTTTCTCTTTGAAGGTTATAGGTCTCTACAGAGATTGTAACAACACCCTGCACCACACTCTGTATAAGTAGTGTGTTCATCTGGGCTGGGAAAATTTCCCTCTTTCTCCTCTTGGGAACATCAAAGTTTGGAATAACAACACTCCTGTTTACAATTCTAATACACGGGTATTAATCCATAATAGCTGGCATGATCCCAGACTCAACCCCTGCTTAATTAGCTGACTACAGGATGCAAGGCCTCATCATCTTTAGGTAAGTCATGGGAAGTGTCAGCCAGAGATGTCCCCTTCACTGACCAGGTTTCACTGTGAGATTGTCCATCTTAAATAGCATGCCAACACTATTACCCAGACAGCCACATAAAGAATTGCTCATTGACAGAGGTAGCAGAGGCTGCTGCTCTCAGCGGAGCCAGGTTTGAACTTGCAGGAGAGGACTGCAATGGCAAATCAAATATAGTTAGACTGTTCAAACAATCATTGGGCATTAATGTTCAAATTTCTGCTGGCCATTTCCATTAGACTCTATTGGTCAGAGTAACTGGCACACGTATAGATTCGGGATGCTCTCCTGGCACCATACAGGAAATGGGAGTCACAGCCAGAAGGAGTGACAAAGTGCACAGGTGTTATGGAAACAAGAGGCAAGAGGTGAGCAAATAGTAACTGGGAGCTCTGTCTGGTCTGTGAAGAGCTGGGAGCTCTGTGAACGCCAATGTCTTACTGTTGGCAAAAGAAACCAGTTTCGCAAGTCTGACCCTTAACCTCCAACCCAGAGGTTGAAGGGTAAAGCTCCTCTCCTTTTCATCCAGATTCCTTGTCTCTTCTTAAAGGAGGACTTTATCCTGAAAACCCAAACAAAACCATGAAATCATGAACGGAATTCCATGACATTTTCAATGCTGTTAATAACCTCTCTAGAACATAGGACTTAGGAGCAGGAATAGGCTATTCATCCCTCTGAGCCCACTGATCAGGGTTGATCTGGTTGTGGTCTCGATTCCACGTTGCTGACTTCTGCCCCATAACCCTTGACTCCCTTGTCTATCAGAAATCTGTCTAGCTCAGCCTTGAATAAATTCAATGACCCAGTCTCTACTGCTCTCTGAGGAAGAGAATTCCACAGATTAATGACCCTCTGAGAGAGAAAAAAAGTCTCCTCTTCTCCACCTTAAATGGTAGACCTCTTTATTCTTAAACTATGTCCTCCGGTTCTAGTGTCTCTCACAAGAGGAAACATCCTCCTGGAATCTACCCTATCAAATCCCCTCAGGATCTCATATCTTTCAATAAAATTACCTCTCTTTCTGCTAAACTCCAATGGGTATAGATCCAACCTGTTCAACCTCTCTTCATAAGATATGCCCCTCATCCAATGAGCCAAGTGAACCTTCTCTGAACTGCTTCTAAAGCAATTATATCTTTTGTTTCAAATAAGGAGACCAAAACAGTACACTTTACTCCAGATGTGGTCTCACCAAGGCCCTGTACAGCTGCAGTAAAACTTCCCTTTTATATTCCATTCCTCTTGCAATAAATGCCAACATTCCATCTGCCTTTCTAATCCCTTGCTGTACTTGCACACTAACATTGTGATTCCTGTACCATGCCTCCCAGATCCCTCTGTAACGCCAAGTTCTGCAACCTGGAAATAGCAAACTGGGGAAACGATTCCCTGTTAACACCCAAAAGGACTCTTAGCTCATTTTGAGCATTACTAGCTAAAACCCACACCCCACCAACTCTATCACGTTGTGTCATAATGTCAATGCTCAACTGTTAGGTCATTGTAGTCATTCGTGTTAGGAGGGAAAAAAATAATTCTCAGGACATGAGTGGTGCTGGCAAGGCTTTATTACCCACTCCAAGTGTCCTGAGAAGGTGATAATAGGCCCTCCCCTTGTAGCATTGCAGTCCTTCTGATGGCAGGCAGTCCCACAATAGTGTTAGGGATATTGATCCAGTCATGATGAAGCAGCAATATGTGTCCCAGCCCAGGCAGTGTGTGACAGTGGAGCTAAATGGTATTCCCACCACAATGCTGTTCCTGTCCATCTTAGAATCATAGAATGGATACCATAGAATGGAGGCCATTCAGCCCATCGTGTCTGTGCCAGATCTCAGCAATTGCACCTCAGCTACTCCCACTGCCCCGCCCCTGACCTGTAGCCCTGCATCTTTTCTCTCTTCAGATAATTATCCAATTCCCTTTTGAAAGCCACAATTGAATCCTCCTGCAGCACATTCTCAGGCAGTTCATCCCTGATCCTACCCACACACTGCATAAATATATTTTCCTCTGGGTTTTAGGGTAGGGAATGCTTTAACAGTGACCTTAGTGAGTTACTGCAATGCAACCTGTATATCACATTGGCACAGCCACAATGGGCAGTGGTGGAGAGGGTAGATGCTGAGTTGTGCCATGGAGTGATAGAATCTGGGATCTCTAGCATAAGACCAGAAGTAATAGGAATGGCTGCTGGTGAACTCGTTCACAAGATGAAGCAGGAAAACCAGGGGACAAGTTACGCTGGACCATTCTCATTCACCATATCATGCTCACCTGAATGATAATGGTTAAGAGTCAGAAGTAGATCGCCTCACTAGTATCAAAGGTAGATCTTACTAGATCATTTCACTAGTATCAAAGGTAGATCTTACTAGATCATTTCACTGGTATCAAAGGTAGATCTTACTAGATCATTTCACTGGTATCAAAGGTAGATCTTACTAGATCATTTCACTGGTATCAAAGGTAGATCTTACTAGATCGCCTCACTAGTATCTAAGGTAGATCTTACTAGATCATTTCACTGGTATCATAGGTAGACTAGATCATTTCACTGGTATCAAAGGTAGATCTTACTAGATCGCCTCACTAGTATCAAAGGTAGATCTTACTAGATCATTTCACTGGTATCAAAAGTAGATCTTACTAGATCGCCTCACTAGTATCAAAAGTAGATCTTACTAGATCGCCTCACTAGTATCAAAGGTAGATCTTACTAGATCGCCTCACTAGTATCAAAGGTAGATCTTACTAAATCTCCTCACTAGTATCAAAGGTAGATCTTACTAGATCTCCTCACTAGTATCAAAGGTAGATCTTACTAGATCACCTCACTAGTATCAAAGGTAGATCTTACTAGATCACCTCACTAGTATCAAAGGTAGATCTTACTAGATCACCTCACTAGTATCAAAGGTAGATCTTAGTAGATCACCTCACTAGTATCAAAGCAAACTGCTGAAAATGCTAGAAACCTGAAATCAAAGCAGAAAAAGCAGGAAATACTCCACAGGTCAGGAAGCATCTGTAGAGAAAGAAGCAGAGTTAACGATCAGTTATGATGAAGGCCATCGACCTGAAATTTTAACTCTGTTTCTCTCTCCCACAGGTGCTGTTTGACCTGCTGAGTATTTCCAGCACTTTCTGTTTTTATTTCAGCTTAATAACGGTTGTAGAGAGGAGGATAAATACAGGAAAGTAACAAGGGTAACCTCACCCTTTAACATGCTGTACACACCATGGAATCATAGAATCAAGCAGCCCAGAAGCAGACCATTCAGCCCATCATACCTGGACTGGCTCTTTGAAAGAGTTATCCAATTAGTCCCATTCTCCTCCGCAACAAAAACAAAAATACCTGGAAAAACTCAGCAGGTCTGACAGCATCTGCGGAGAGGAACACAGTTAACATCGAGTCTGTATGACTCTTCAACAGAACTAAGGAATTGATGAAGAGTCATGCGGACTCGAAATGTTAACTGTGCTCCTCTCCACAGATGCTGTCAGATCTGCTGAGTTTTTCCAGCTATTTTTGTTTTTGTTTTGGATTTCCAGCCTCCGCAGTTTTTTGCTATTATCTTAGTCCCATTCCCCTGCTCTTTCCCTCTAGCTGTCACCATAGAAATCAAGTTGTTTAGCAGTGTTTACTGAATAATTCTTTGGGAATTTAGTTGAAGGTTTCAGCCCTTTGTGTTTTTAATCAGAGAGAGAGAAGGAAGGGGGAAAGAGAGAAGGGGACAGGGGAAGAGGGAGAGAGAGAGAGAAGGGGACAGGGGAAGAGGGAGAGAGAGAGAGAAGGGGACAGGGGAAGAGGGAAAGGGGAGAGAGAGAAGGGAACAGGAAAAGAGAGAAAGGGGAGATAGAGAGAAGAGGACAGTGAAAGAGAGAAAGGAGAGCTGGTATTTGAGAACACTAGATGCTTGAGTCAGCACGGAGGAACCTTTCTAAATCTGTCTTCCAGTTGCAGCTCTGGCTAATTTAGGGAACATAATTTATCACAAAGGAGAAAATTTCTACAAGTTACAGCCCCATGAAAAACAAGACCCTGACTGTGGCCAGCAAAGCATTGGACTGGCCCAAAGACAGTCTTTAGAAATATGATCCCTTTTATCTGAATGGGTGTTAAAAAAAAGCCATGTGAAATGGAATGCAATTTCCTCCCCCATTTAACCTCTATCATTCCTCACTCCTTAAAGTGTGGGAGTTGCGGGTCTGAAATATGCTGATGCGTCCAGATCAGTCCCAATCTTAGTGAGCTGAGCTCATTTACTGTAACATGATGCGACTTCACTCAATTATCCATTCTCAGCTTCAGAGTCTAAGCCATCTGGAGCGTTCCGGAGAGTACAAATCAGTGCAAGCTTTCAGGCTGAGGGTGGGAGCTTTGATTTTATTTCTGAATATTAGCCTCACTCTGATTTCAGAGATCTCCAACATTGTTTAAAAAAAAAGCATCTGGCAGATTAGTGCCTCTCGTCCCCACATCACTGAAATCTAAGGCAATTTACTGTCTATTCTAAACTATATCCAATTCATTTTTAAAATTTTTCTGAGCATCATTTGTTGCCCTTGAGAAGGTGGTGGTGAGCTGCCTTCTTGAGCCGCTGCAGTCCATGTGGTGTAGGTACACCCTCAGTGCTGTTAGGGAGGGAGTTCCTGGATCTTGACCCGGCGACAGTGATAGATGTAAAAGACCCCATGGCACACTTCCTGCTCTTCTTCGGAATGGTGCCAGGGGGTATTTTACATCTATCTGAGGGAACAGACAGTACCTAACTTTAACATCTCATCTGAAAGACTGCACCTCTAATAGTGTAGCACTCCATCAGTCCAGCACTGGAGCGTCAGTCTAGATTTTGTGCTCAAGTCTCTGGAGTGGGACTATGAACACATGACCTTCCGATGCAGATAAGAGAGAGAGAGAATTACCCATGACAGGCTCTCACAGTCCTGGTTCAGTTGGCCTTTCTGATGGGTAGCCATTTTCTTCATTAATCAGAAGGTTAAGATTGAAAAGTTCAGTTGATTGAGATCTTGGGGTATGCAAAGTTTGTAAAGCTTAGATTTATTTTCAAATTACAAATAAACAGTGTGGCTGGATCTGATTATGAATATTAGAATATATTGTTCACCAGTCCATTAATTAGTTGGCACTAACAACTCAACTCAGTTGTTTCTCCATCACTCTGTTAAATCATGGCCAATGATCAGGAACCCTCTTCATAATCCAATCTGTGAATAGTTATTTGGTACTACGGAGCTTGAGTATGGCTGAAAAAAGAGACATGTCAAATCTTTTCATCTTGCACTCATCAGGACACTTTGCAAGAATACCAAAATAAGGGGAAAACAAAAAATTATACCGTATGAGAAGAAAGTGCTGATTGGTTGGCAAGTGGACTCTGGTAGAGGAGTTACCATGGAGAATGCTCCAATTGATGGTGACTAACAGCTAACTGCCAAGCATTGTTTGACATTTAAAGCAGGCACCTTGTTGGTCAAGATATTTTTCCTGTCTCATTCCTCAGGGCATACATTGTTGTTTTCCACTTATGTTGATATTCTTGTGAAGTATCCTGATGAGTGCAAGACAAAAAGATCAGACATGTCTTTTTTTAGCAATAATCCAGTCTATGTTGATAGAGTAGCGAAGAAGTAAAGATCCAATCATGAGGTTCTTTTTCTTCTCCTCAGTTAAGAGGTTAAACATGAATGTGACATTTTCCACTTTTTTCAGTGAGAATTCCTGGCTCCTTGTTGCTAACTTTCAGCAGACAGTGCGAGCAGTGGAATCCCTATTGGTCATCCCAGAGATCCCAACTCCTCATTACATTAATAATGATTTTGATGAAGTGTCTACGATTTATGTGATAGAGCAGGATGTTCTGAGAATCATGTTATTCAGAGTGAACTCCACTATGTGGCTCAATGATGAGTGAGATTTAACACTGATTACACTTCTATCAAACCTCCTCTCAACCTCCTTTACTCCAAGGAGAACAAACTAACCTTATAGCTAAAATCCCTCATCCCTGAACCATTTTGGATAAGGTGGACAAAGAAAAGCTGTTCCTGTTAGCTGATGGTACAAAGACAGGAGGGGTGCAAATTAAGATGTTGAGACAGAGATACAGGGGGAATGTGAGGAAGAATGTCTTTTTTAATGCAGCAATTGGTAATGACCTGGAACCCATTGAAGGCATTGGATATTGCAAAGGTTATTGGGCCTGTCAACGTTCTGGCAGGAGTACTGAAGACTTGTGCTCCAGAACTAGCCACAACCCTAGCCAGAATGTTCCAGTACAGCTACAACACCGACATCTCCCCGACCATGTGGAAAGCTACCCAGGTATGTCCTGTCCACACAAAGCAGGACAAATCCAACCCGGCCAATTACCGTCCCATCAGTCCACTCGCAATCATCAGCAAAGTGATGGAAGGTGTCATCAACTGTGCTATCAAATGGCACTTAGTCAGCAATAACCTGCTCACTGACACTCAGTTTGGGTTCTGCCAGGACCACTCAGCTCCTGAACTCATTATAGCCTTGAACCAAACATGGACAAAAGAGCAGAACTCAAGAGGTGAGGTGAGAGTGACTGACATCAAGACAGCATTTGACCAAATGTTGCATCAAGGAGCCCGAGCAAACTCTCTGCTGGTTGGACTCACACCGAGCACAAAGGAAGGTGGTTGTTGGAGGTCAGTCCCAGGACATCACTGCAGGAGTTCCTCAGGGTAGTGTCCTAGGCCCAACCATCTTCAGCTGCTTCATCAATGACCTTCCTTCCATCATAAGATCAGAAGTGGTAATGTGCAATCATCAGTGAACAATGTTCAGTGCTATTTGTGACTCCTCAGTTATTGAAACAACCCATGTCCATATGCAGCAAAACATGGACTACGTTCAGACTTGTACTGATAGGTGCCAAGTAAGATTCACACCACACAAGTGCTAGGCAATAGCCATCTCCAACAAGAGAGAGAGTCTAACTCTGTTATTGTTGGGTTAGCTCATGAGAAATTGGTTTTCTTACACTAGAAGCGATCTTGCTGGAGGCAATGGTTCCCTTCAAAACTCTTTTTTATTTACAACACTAACTCCCTCTACATGGTCAGTACATCAGGACAGAGTTAAATGTTCTCTTTAGGTGCTTCTCACTCATCTTCTCCCAGTGAGTGACAACACAATTACATAGCTCCTTACACACATGCTCAGTAACTATTATTAGATTTAACCCTTTACACTACATCTCCCCCAAGTCTTTATCCCTATTATTAGATACACATCTTCCTACAGCTCCCCCCCAAATTTCTGCTTTTAAAGGGATCGTTTCATTGGTGGTTTCAATCTCTAAGAACGAGTGTGGAGTTCCTTTTGAGTTAATTGAGGATCTGTTTCTCTGAACTCATTCCCTGAGATTTGTCGCTCCTTGTTTTGCCCATTTGTGGTTCTGTATGTGTGACATTCTCCTGAGGATTGGAGTATGCAGCCCACCCCTGCTAATAGTTTCCGGTCCAATTGAAATCAAGGCACTCCTGTTCTTTCGAATGATGTCATTATGTGTCTGGACCAGATACAATCTTAGTTGTTGTTTTCTATTACATTACCTTCTCGCTGCTAGTCTCCAATCCACACCATTGCTTCCCTTTTGAGAGCAGGAAGGTCATGAGCCCTGTGACATTGGTTGAAAGTATGGGCTTGACTTGCTCTGTAATTTTTTCCTTTTCTCTGGCCTGACCATGGTCTTTTACCATAACGTTTGGTATCAATGTGTAGGGAAGCTCGGGAGGCTTGCTCACTAGGATCCCTGAAGATGTTAACATTGTTTTGATTTGTTGCTGATGCTCCATCCAGCCCACACCTCATCTTGTTGGCAAAAGCTGTCTGAGAGGTTCATTTACTTCAGCTAAGTGAGGTAGGAACTTTCCCAGTTGGCTTATAATACCCATAAAACATTGTAGTTTTGTGATATTCCTTGGTGATGGGGATGTTTTTAAGGTTTTTGTCTTCTGTAGGTCTGCAGTGCCTCCTGTTGCCTGTGTAATATGGTCTAGGAATCTTATTGTGGCCCTGGAAAACTCACATTTGTCAGTGTCAAGCCAGCATTTTGCAGCATTTATAATACTTCTCTGATTCTCTTGTCATCTTGTTCCTTTGTTAAGCCATGGATCAAAACATGGCAAAGGGTGTCTTCCATGCCCTTCAGTACATTGGACATCATCCATTGGAAAATTCCTGGCTTGGATGTCATGCCAAAAGGCAGACAGTTGAAACGGTGATGTCCAAAGGGTGTTATGAAAGTGGTTAGAAGTTTTGATCCAGTGGCAACTGCCAGAATCTGCTGTTTGCATTGACCTTGGTAAAGATTGTATTCTCTGCGTGTTAGGCTAAGTTCTGATATACCAATGCCATTGAATGTATTTCTCACTCCACTGTCTTATTCAGTTATTTGCGGTTAACGCAGATTCTGATGGAGCCATTTGGTTTTGGAACTGATGCCAGACCAGAGCACCAGCTGCTTGGTTTGGTGACTGGTGAAATAACCCCTTGTTGAAGCATCGTCTCAATCTCGCTCCTGACCTTTTACAGAAATGGGTGTGGGACCTTCCTGGGCGTAAATAGACAAATGGACTTTGCATCTGTCAGGACTGTGATGTGATATACAGTCTTCCATTTTCCCAAGCCTATGAAGAGTTTTAGAATTTCTCTCCTAAATCCGTTGCCTTGTTCTTGTCCATTGACTTCACCAACTTTAAGCATTATGTTCAGAGTTATGCAGCATTTCCCACTCAACAAACAGCATTCCTGATTCTGGGTGAAATACAGTGCCTCAGAGATTGTCCTGTCTTTGGCTGCAACTAGCTGACCTTTGACATTTAGCTTGATTCCTGCTGAACTTTGGGAGTTGGATTGATAAAAGTTGCAGAGTAGTTGCGTTCAGCCATGAAACTCTGTCAGATAAAACTAAGACTCCAAATTCTGTATCCAATTTAAGGTCTGTATGATGTCCATTGACTTCAATGTTAGTGCTCCAGACTGGCTTTTATTTTAATTCTCCCAGGAAAGTGATTTCCTGATTGTCTGATTCCTGTGTCCCTTGGATAGAGCTACCTTTAGCGGAGATCTCCCTTCCTTGGATGACAAACTGCTTTAAAATGGCCCTTCTTGACACACCCACGACACTGTGCAATTTGGACAGGGTATTCACCGTGCCTGTGGACCTCCTGCCCCTCAGGGTGAGGACATTGGAAAATGGCAGTTATTATCCTTGCAGGCCATTTTCCTGGCTGCCCTTGCTATACTTTTGGTTTTACAACCCACAAACTTAATTGGGTTGTTCCTGCGGGATTCCCCTCGCAGCTCTTACAAAATCATTGTTTTGCCTCCTGCTCTTTGACCTGCCTGGCCAGTTGTTATGGCTTTATTTACTGTTACATCTTCTCGAGATTGTAAAAAGTCCGGGATTTTCATCTAAAACTCTGATCAAGTCATCTTTTACTGTTCTGTACTCACAATTGTCAGCCAAACAATAGAGATCATTGATGAATGAATCGATTCCTTCAATCTGTTTTTGACTGCTTTGATTAAATTTTGCACTATCCATTTCAGCATTTTGACAGAGACTAAAATATAAGCCAAAGGTTCTAATAACATCCTCATAGGGGGGTGTCTCTTTGTTCACCCCTTCTCTGGCCAGCACGTCATCTGCAATGCTGCTGACAGCATATAACAAAGTGCTAACCTGGTCTTTGTTACTCTTACTGCCTTAATACCTTCAGTATTGCAGTACTGGGTGAACCGCCTTCTCCAGTTTTTCCATTGCTCAGCCTGTCTGGGGTCCTCAACATTTTGGAACAATTTTGGGAGAGGTAGAGGATTGCTCACCTGGAGTTGAGGTTGCTTACTAGTTGTTGGACTGCCCTCGTGATTTCCTTCTCTGGGGTGGTTGCTGGGTTGGTCTTGAAGTTTTTCACCCACTGCTCTCTGGTGCTGCGAGGCTTCTCTTTGGGCAGTTTTCTGTCATTTCTTCGTGTTTTTCTGTGGGTGAAGTCGCTGCTACCACCATCTGTTGGGTTTATCTTGTGAGACATTGGTTTTCTTACTCTAGAAGAGATCTCGCTGGGAGAAATGGTCTTTCCTTCAAAACTCATTTATTTTCATAACTAACTCTATACACAGTTACAGAACATCAGGAGATAGCTATAGTTTCTCTCTTAGGTGTTTTTCACTCATCTACTCCCAGTGAATGACATTTCTATGACCTAGCACCTTACACACATGCTTAGTAGCTATTATTAGAGTTAACCCCTTACTCTATACTAATTATCTTCCCAATTGATAGTTAATGTCATTACCCTCGCTGAAAGCCCCACTATCAACATCCTGGGGGTTACCATTCACCAGAAACTGAACCAGACTAGCCATATAAATACTGTGGCTACAAGAGCAGGTCAGAGGCTGGGAATCCTGCAGTGAGTAACTCAGCTCCTGAGTCCCCAGAGACTGTCCACCATCTACAAGATACAAGTCAGGAGTGTGATGGAATACTCCTCAATTGCCTGGATGAGTGCAGCTCCCACAACACTCAAAGCTTGACACTAGCCAGGACAAAGCAGCCTGTTTAATTGGCACCCCTTCCGCCACCTTAAACATTCACTCCTTCCATCACCGACGCACAGTAGCAGCAGTGTGTCCCATCTACAAGATGCACTAAAGGAATTCGCCAAGGCTCCTTCAATACACCTTCCAAACCTGTGACTTCTTCCATCTTGAACGAAAAGGGCAACAGACACATAGGAACACCACCACCTGGAAGTTCCCCTCCAAGCCACTCACCATCCTGACTTAGAAATATGTCACCGTTCCTTCACTGTCGCTAGGTCAAACTCCTGGAACTCCCTCCCTAACAGCACTGTGGGTGTACCAACAACACATGGGCTGCAGCGGTTCAAGAAAGCAGCTCACCACCACCTTCTCAAGGGCAATTAGGGATGGGCAATAAATGCTGGCCTAGCCAGCGATGCCCACGTCTTATGAAAGTTTGAAGAAAAGCTATGTGGATAGAGCAATGATCAAAAACAGACAGTAAAGTTGGCTGAAAAGTAGATACGGGTGTGCCCCAGGGATTTATATTTGGACTTCTTACTTTCAATTGCATAAATGGTTTGGCTACACACGGAGGAAATGATATTGAAGTTTACTGATATCAAGTTACGAGGTATTGCAAACTATATGTGAATAATGCAGTGGGCTAGCAGAGTGGGCAAGTAGATGGAATCTGCAGTTCAATACAGAGAATGAAAAGTATAATTTTGGGGGGAAGAATAGTGAAGAGAAGTATACCCAGGACAGCAAAATTCAAAAGGATGAATGGAATGAGAGACTTGGGGCTACACAGATCTTTAACATTGGGGGACAGATGTGACTCAGTCAGATTAGAGAGATGGACCTGACAACAAAGCAATGAGCTTCAGCAAGCTCTTTATAAAGACATAACCGACAAGTCAACAACACAAAATTGCTACTTCTCCCTACCACAACCTTATAGCATCAAACTGTTCTAGACCCTTCTGTTGCACAATGTGGATATTTAATACTTGTGAGATCTTTTACATCCACCTGGAAAGGAGGTGGAGCCTCAGACTAACATCTCATCTGAAAGGCAGCACCCCTGGCAGTGTAGCACTCTCTCTGTATTGCCTGGGAGCGTTAGCCTAGGTTCTTGGGCTCAAGCCTCTGAGATTATCCTTGATCCCATCATCTTCTGATTCGGAAGCAGGCGTGCTACTCACTGAACCACCATCTGCCTGCTCAGGTGGATGTAAAAGATTTCACGGAGCCACTCAGGGAAGAGCAGGGGCTTTTTCTCCAGTGTCATGACTAGTATTTATCTCTCAACCAGACTATCTGGCCATTATCTCATTGAGCCAGGTCTTCCTATGCACAACTTGGTTGACACTGTTCTGACATCACAGCTAATGACATAATCCACTGTTGTAAAGTGTTCGAGAACATCCTGAGGTCATGAAAAGTACCACAGAACCATGCAGTAACTAATGATTTTTAAAGTTAGCCCCCAAGCCCATAATAAAGTTTATCATATTTAAGCCTTCCCCTTGAATAATTTAAAGGAAATTGATTAACGTTTCCCTGAGTATAAAAAGGCAAGATTTTTTTATTTGTTCACAGGATGTGGGTGTCACTGGCTAGGCCAACATTTATTGCCCATGCTCAGAGGGCATTTAAGTGTCAACCACATTGCTGTGGGTCTGGAGTCACATACAGGCCAGGCCAGGTAAGGACAGCAGATTTCCTTCCCTAAAGGACATTAGTGAACCAGGCAGGGTCTTGTAACAATTGCTTCATGGTCATCTTCAGATTGTTAGTTCTAGATTTTTAATTGGTGGGATTTGAACCTGGGTCCCCAGAGTATTGCCCTGGGTCTTTGGATTACTAGTCCAGTGAAAGTACCACTACACCACCATGTCCCCTGCAAGTGCAGTGAATTCAAGAAAAGATCTCCAAAGCTGATTTGGTGTACATCAAATGTCAAATACTTTGTCCAGCTTGATGCATGAGGCTTTGATCTGCTTTAATTACATATGTAGATCAAATTCCTGCTCCCTTTAGTCCCCAATCAGAAACTGTCCTTTCGAATTAGCCTGGGAGGGTGAGTGATGTCGCTTCCCTCAGAGGGGTTGGATGTGAAAGGAAAGGCATATCAAAACCACATGCTGCACTTCAGGGAATTCTGTGTCATCCTCAAGGAATGTGGAGGTATGACATTTATATCATATTAGCAGAATGACAGAATATTGCCTCTAAATCCAAACATATGACAAAGCCCAACAACATTTCCATGTTAATATAAATGCAATGATTCCATAACATGTTAACATATATACAAAGCGTGGCGACTCTGGGTCTCAATCCTTAAAAAGTCTTTGCCTGGGTCTCTTCAGATACGAAAGGAAACTATAGGAGAGTCAGGGAGATGTCATGTAAATATAGCTCTCTGGCTGGGTAAACATATCCCTGCTTATTCACTTTATGAAGTCACCACAAAGCTCTGTCTTAGATCATCACCGTCACAAAAGGTATTTTTAAAACAAGCTCGAGCTGATGTCATTATCAAAACTTTGCATCCGAACTGTTGTTTTAATTAGTTTCAAAGCTATTCAGAAAGAATATTTCCTGACAGGAGCATTGTTGAGGACATTAAGGAGATCTGATGCCTAAAAGCAGTGTCTGGGAGAGAGAGATTTCACTGCCTAGCAGTCTCAAATGTGCTGTGATATTTCCAGCCCTGATTCATATTCATTTTACTGTAATAGAACCTTTATCACAATGGGGACAGTGGGACACAAAATGGTTCAAACCTTGTTACCTGTGGGTAGAAGTATAAAACTCATCATGGAGACTACAGAGAATATTAAGAATACGAGGAGACCATTCAGCCCCTCGAGTTAGTTCCACCATTCAATTAGACCATGTTAACTGGTCTTAGCTCCACGTCCCTTGATATCCTGAACAAAATTCAAGTGATCTGTCCTAAAAATTTCAGTTGACCCCCAGCATTGACAGTGTTTTATTGGGGAGGGGGGTGGGGGGTTGGGGGAATGAGGGAGTGTGTTCAAGGTTTACGCTGAACTTTTTGAGACAAGGACGGAATTTTCCGTGCCGGCTGGCTTTGAGTGTCATGGTGGGTGTCAGCAAACAATATGGCGGAAAGGCCAAACAGCGTTTTCACTCTGTCCTGAAGCCGGTTTTCACACCGCGCTCAAGCCGGTTTACAAACGTTCACTCAGCCAGTCAATGGGAGGCTGCGTTCCCCACTGCTGCACATCAGGAATTTCATTTTAATACCTCTGCATCTTATTATAAGCCCAGCTGGCCAGAATCACCCCCCAAGCTGGACAATCTGGGCATGGCGGTGGGTGCGATTTCACACTGACCTGTTTCACAACAGCGTTTATAAGGCAGGCACGTGGTGAGCTGCACTCCGAGGGGAACTCGGCAGTGAGTGCTCACAAACATTGTGCAGCCCTTGTGATAGTCGCCTATTGGAGCTGGGGGTTGAGGCGCTGCACAATCAGGCGAGGGCACAGGCAAGTCGCTTTTTCCTGCCTGTCTGACAGTGCGGGGCAGGAGCAAGGGCTGCACTGCATTTGGGGCAAGTTGGGGGGTGGGGGGGCAAGGCCTGCACAGTGGTTGATAGTAGTGCACAAGCACATGCGGAGGGTAGGGGGAGGGGGAAGCAGGCACACATTAGGGAAATCTTGTAGAAAGTGACCATTCCTCTGCAGCTGAGGCAGTTCAGGCAGAGCCATCCAAGTGGTGGTCAGCACTCTCCGGGAAGGGTTAAGGGGTCTTCAGACTTAACCAAGAGAGGTTCTTAGTACACCCATACTAACCACGTGTCTCTCTCTTTCATCCTGCAGGAGGAGTACGTCAGGATCCTGGGGCCTGGTGAACTAGCTGTATGCCTCGTAGCCTACAGAGAACAGAGATGAAGGAGAAGAGAGATGTGGAGGTGACTCATTGGGCAGAGGGAGGAGCAGGACTCTCACGAAGAAGGGGCAGCTGGAGCTCCCGTGCACGATGTTGAAGAGCCACAGCAAACTGTCACTGGTCAGCGGTGAGTTAGACCCAGAGTCTATAAATGGCACTTATCATTCCTGCAGATGTCTGAGAACCAGTGTCCCCAAAGGCTGCGCATATCCAGGGAACTGGTGGGTCACATCTGCCAGCTGCGGTGGGATTTGGCGCCACGGGGACATGGAGGGCATCCACTGCCAGTGGCTGAGAAAGTGACCCCGGCATTCAATCTTTACGCCTATGGCACCTTTCAGGGCTCCACAGGTGACCTCTGTGGGATATCACAAGCCTCCAGCCACAAATGCATTCAGGTCACAACTTTGTGCATTTCACCCGGGACCAAGAAAACCAGGAAGCGAGAGACCATAAGACATGGGAGCAGAAATGAGGCCATTCGGCCCATCAGGTCTGCTCCGCTATTCAATCATGGCTGATAAGTTTCTCAACCCCATTCTCCTGCCTTCTCCCCATAACCTTTGATCCCCTTACCAATCAAGAACCTATCTATCACGGTCTTAAATACACTCAATGACCTGGCCTCCACAGCCTTCTGTGGCAATGAATTCCATAGATTCACCACTCTCTGGCTTAAGAAGTTTCCCCTCATCTCTGTTCTAAAAGGTCTTCCCTTTACTCTGAGGCTGTGTCCTCGGGTCCTAGTCTCTCCTACTAATGGAAACATCTTCCCCATGTCCACTCTATCCAGGCTTTCAGTATTCTGTAAGTTTCAATCAGATCCCCCCTCATCCTTCTAAACTCCATCGAGTATAGACCCAGAATCCTCAAACGTTCCTCATATGTCAAGCCTTTCATTCCTGGGATCATTCTCGTGAACCTCCTCTGGACCCTCTCCAGGGCCAGCACATCCTTCCTGAGATATGGGACTCAAAATTGCTCACAATATTCTAAATGTCATCTGACCAGAGCCTTATAAAGCCTCAGCAGCACATCCCTGCTTTTATATCTTAGTCCTCTCGAAATAAATGCCAACATTGCATTTGCCTTCCTAACTACCGACTTGACCTGCGAGTTAACCTTAAGAGAATCCTGGACTAGGACTCCCAAGTCCCTTTGCACTCCAGACTTCTGAATACTCTCCCCATTTAGAAAATAGTCTATGCCTCTATTCTTCCTACCAAAATACATGACCTCACACTTGCCCACGTTGTATTCCATCTGCCACTTCTTTGCCCATTCTCTTAACCTGTCCAAATCCTTCTGCAGCCTCCCCATCTCCTCAATACTACCTGTCCCTCCACCTATCTTTGTATCATCTGCAAACGTAGCCAGGATGCCCTCAGTTCCTTCATCTAGATCATTAATGTATAAAATGAAAAGTTGTGGTCCCAACACTGACCCCTGCAGAACTCTGCTAGTCACCGGCCCCATCCTGAGAAGGACCCCCTTATCCCCACTCTCTGCCTCCTGCCAGACAGCCAATCTTCTATCCATGCTAGTACCTTGCCTCTAACACCATGGGCTCTTATCTTACTGAGCAGCCTCCTGTGCGGCACCTTGTCAAAGGCCTTCTGGAAGTCCAAGTAGATAACATCCATTGGCTCTCTGTCTAACCTACTCGTTACCTCCTCAAAGAATTCTAACAGATTTGTCAGGCATGACCTCCCCTTGATGAAACCATGCTGACTTTGCCCGATTTTACCATGCACTTCCAAGTATTCTGAAATCTCATCCGAAATAATGGACTCTAAAAACTTACCAATGACCGAGGTCAGGCTAATCGGCCTGTAATTTCCCGTCTTTTGCCTCACTCCCTTCTTAAACAGGGGGGTTACATTAGCGATTTTCCAATCCTCTGGGACCCTCCCTGATTCCAGTGATTCCTGAAAGATCACCACTAACGCCGCCACTATCTCTTCAGCTATCTGCTTCAGAACTCAGCGTTGTAATCCATCTGGTCCAGGTGATTTATCCACCTTCAGACCTTTCAGTTTTCCTAGCACCTTCTCCTTGGTAATGGCCACCGTACTCACCTCTGCCCCCCGACTCTCTTGAACTTTGGGGATGTCACTCGTGTCTTCCACTGTGAAGACTGACGCAAAGTACCTATTCAGTTCCTCGCCATTTCTTTGTTCCCCACTACTACTTCTCCAGGGTCACTTTCCAGCGGCCCAATGTCCACTTTTGCCTCTCTCTTACCCTTTATATATCTAAAAAAACTCTTGCAATCTTCTTTTATATTACTGGCTCGTTTACCCTCATTTTTAATCTTCTCCCTCCTTTTTCTTTTTTAGTTGTCCTCTGTTGGTCTTTGTGGTCTTCCCAATCCCCTGGTTTCCCACTGCTCTTCACCACATTGTATGCTTTCTCTTTAGCTTTTATGCTGTCCTTGACTTCCCTTGTCAGCCATAGTTGCCTCGTCCTCCCTTTAGTATGCTTCTTCTTTCTAGGGATGAATTTTTGCTGTGTCTCCAAAATTACTCCCAGAAACTCCTGCCATTGCTGTTCCACTGTCTATCCTGCTAGGCTCATCTCCCATTCAATTCTGGCCAGCTCCTCCATCATGTCTCTGTAGTTGCCTTTATTCAACTGTAATGCCGTTACATCTGATTCCAGCTTTTTCCTCCCAAATTGCAGCGTAAATTCAATCATATTATGGTCACTTCCTCCTAAGGGTTCCTTCACCTTAAGCTCCCTTATCAAATCTGCCTCATTACACATCACTAAATCTAGAATTGCCTGTTCCCTAGTGGCTCCACCACAAGCTGCTCCAAAAAGCCATCTCGTAGACATTCCACAAATTCCTTTTCTTGGGATCCACTACCAACCTGATTTTCCCAGTCCACCTGCATATTGAAATGCCCCATGATCACTGTAACCTTGCCTTTCTTACACACCTTTTCTATCTCCTGGTGTATCTTGTGCCCCACATCCTGACTACTGTTTGGAGGCCTGTACATAACTCCCATTATGGTTTTTTTACCTTTGCGGTTCCTCAACTCTACCCACACAGATTCTACATCATCTGATCCTATATCATTTCTTGCTATCGATTTAATTTCATTTCTTACTAACAAAGCAACCCCACCCCCTCTGCCAACCTGCCTACCTTTTCGATAGGATGTGTATCCTTGGATATTTAGCTCCCAGTCCTGATCCCCTTGCAGCCATGTCTCCGTGATGCCCACCTCATCATACCTGCCAATTTCAATCTGCGCCACAAGCTCATTTACCTTATTTCGTATACTGCATGCATTTCCTGTCCCCTTTCTCATTGTTGTCCCTTCATCTGATGTGCTTGAAGTTAGATTCCTAGCCCTTTCCAAACTCTCTGAGAGCGCTGGGATTTGCCTTAGATCTCGGGTTTCCCACATGTGCAGGATGCCATTGACTGCACTCGTGTGGCACTCAGATCTCCATGGCAACACATGATGGACTACATCAACTGCAAGGGGTTCTATTCACTGACTGTGCAGCTGGTGTGCGACCACCAGAAACACATCCTGCAGGTCAGCACACGGTTTCCAGGGAGTGTGCACAACTCCTACATCCTCAGTAAGTTTCAGATTCCTGACGTCTTCCAGGGTTCACAGAAGCTGCAGGTTTGGCTCCTCGGGGACAAGGGCTTCCCACAGAGGCTGTGGCTGATGACACCCATGAGGCGGCCTCAGACTGCAGCAGAGTGATGGGATAATGCAGCTCATGCAGCAGCTCACAACTTGCTGGAGCAGAGCATCGGGATGCTGAAGATGAGGTTCTGGTGCCTGGTGGACCCCTACAATACAGTCCACAGAGGCTGTCACACATCGTCGTCTGCTGCGCCCTTTACAACCTGACTCTGCAACAGGGTGAGGAACTGGCTGAGGAGGAGATGGAAGAGCTGCTCATCTCCTGTGATGAGGAGGACGCTGATGGGGATGAGGCTGAGGAGGTTCCCGAAGGTGAGGATGATGGCGATGAGGCCATGGCTTTGCCTGGATGAGGCAGGTGCACTCATGAGGCCCTCATAGCTGTGAGATTCATGGAGGATGAAGACAACATACAGTGAGGAGACTCCATAGATCCTCCTGTCTGGCTGATGCCAGCACACATACCCTCTGTCATAAGGCTCCTGTCATGGAGATGCAGCAGATGCCCCTAGTCCCTACATTCCAGGAGGATGATGATGACATGCACTGCGGACACTCCATAGATCCTCACACAGCTTATGTGAGTGTCTGACACCTGTCTGGCTGATGGCACCTTGCTTGTGCTCTGTGAACAGGGTCATACCATGGAGATGTAGCAGGGAAACTGTACCTTCTACTGCTCCATTGGCTTCCCTTGTGAGCTGAACCCTTCAGGACCGCACTGTCACCAGACACAGATACTGATGAGATCGGGGGTCAGCCCCACCTCAAAGGTGCTGAGAGCACACGGAGAGAACGATGAGCTCTGAGCCGCTGGGCCAGGATATTCTGGCAGTGATGATAAGCCCCACTGAGGTGCAGGCATGACTGATGTGTCCATGTGAAGGTGCAACATCGATGTACTGGGAAGGTCACACAGAGCACAGGGAATAGGCTCTGGACTGAGACACCTGCCTTTATCTTGTGTAAGTCCAAGGTTTCACATCTGAGTGACACAAACACTGCTCATCAGAACAAGGAGCCACAGGCAGGGAGACATTCTTGGGAGTTTATTGACAATAGTGAACATTATGTACAAGTGATTAAAACCCATGCCCAGGCTGTGGAACTACATCTTCTTAACTTTCCTAATCCTTGGTGCTCCCCGGCCATCCACAGCGGAGGTGGAGACAGCCTGCTGACTGCTACACCCTGTCTGTGATGAAATTGGCGGGCATCCTCTGGAGGGCCGAGACCTGGAGGGCCGAGACCTGCTGTGTGGCAGTGACACCCTCCTCGCCCTGTGGAGCTGGAGCTGCTGGGGTCACAGGAAGAGAGGATTCGGATAGGCTGGTCACTCCCAGAGTCACCTGGGTGGATGGCCCTGAGTGGGGGTGGGGGGGGGTGGTGGCGGGTAGGGGGTACACCTGCTGACCATGTCTCTGTGCTGGCGGGGGGCGGGGTGGGTGAACACTGTGACAGGACTTCAATGAAGGTTTCGGCAGTTTTCTCTTCTGAGGTGTTTTCAGGGTTTAAGTCAAAGACCTGGGTCATGAACTCCCTTGGATGTTTCCCAGATGTGCCACAGCATGGTTACTGATGGATGTTCCACAGCTGGATCCTCACTTGGTAGAGCAGCGCCGATCTCACCGTTAGCACAGGACCGGTCCCGGTCATCACCAACCAGCTGGATGGCTCTGTTTTCAAACACCGTGAGGACCTTGATCTCAGGTATTCCTCCACTGATCTGCAACCCCTCCCTGCTGTTGTAAGGCAGCTTGTCCTGCATGAAGAAAAAGAGATAGAGCGTAAGCAGGATGCCTGCCAGGCCAGATAATAAGCATGTGTGGGTGGTCAGTGGTGCCATGGACAGGATGAGGACAATGACGGTGAGTGTGAGAGAGTGAATGGTGATGTCCCTTGAACCGACAGTGAGTGAGATCCCTGTGGGTGTGTGATGGATTTGTGAGTGTGTGAGTTGAGAGTGATGAGAAGAGTGACTTACCCTGGGGAACAGAGGAGATCATTCATCCTCTTGCAGCACTGGATGGTTGTCCTTTTTTGCAGGGCATTGGCGCTGACCATCGCTGCCACCGCCTCCCAAGCCGGGTTGGTGCTGTTGTGAATCAGAGATGTCCACCAGTGAATTGGCGTGTTTCCCGGGAATGAATGATTACTGAGGCTGGATTGGGATGATACGATGTGAAAATCTGCCAGTCTCACAGAGTGAAACGCAGATGCTCAGTTTTCATCACTGTCACTGTTTTGCTCTTTCATTTGACTTGTTACAGTTTCCTTAGTTGGGCGAATTGTTATAACCAGTTTTAATACACAGTGAAGAACCTCTACACGTTTGTGAAGACCATACAGGAATTGAGTATCAATAGCAATGCTGTGTCCATGTGGTCATTTGACATTGCTAGCATATTCATCAATGTTCAACTTAAGGAAGCCATAGATATTTGCACTGCAGCACTATACCATGGCGATTGAGACCCACCACCAGTGTGTGAATCAGTATTTATTGAGCTTATGAACTCAGCAATCAGGGCAGTTCAGTGCAGTTTTAATGACGCCATGTATCCCCAAATAGATGGTGTTGCCATGGGATCCCCTCTAGGCCCAGCTCTCGCAAACATCTTTGTTGGGTTCCATGAGGAACACGGCTTTGATGGAATGACACCTAACCTCCTACCCTTGCATATTTCTATATGGATGATGTGTTTGCTATATTTAAATCTGCAGCTGCATGTAACAATTTCACTTTATGTCTTAATGGGCTCCATCTTGTGCTCAAACCCACATTTGCAATGGAGCAGTCAAATAAACTCTCCTTCCTTGATGTACTAGTCAATAAATCTGCCAGGAGGTTCTCTACCAGGGTCTACCACAAACCAACCTTCACTGGTCAGTATACACGTTAGGATTCTTACAGCTCCACACACTATAAGATTGGTTTTATTGGCAACCTTATAAATAGGCCCTTCTCCTCCCTCCCAGAAACATGATAGGATCCCCCATCTCTGCACTTATCACCCCACCAGCCTCTGCATTCAAAGGATCATCCTCCGCCATTTCCGCCAACACCAGCATGATGCCACCACCAAACATATCTTCCCTTCACCCCCCCTTGTCGGCATTCCGTAGGGATCGTTCCCTCCGGGACACCCTGGTCCACTCCTCCATCACCCCCTACTCCTCAACTCCCACCTATGGCACCACCCCATGCCCACGCAAAAGATGCAACACCTGCCCCTTCACTTCCTCTCTCCTCACCGTCCAAGGGCCCAAACACTCCTTTCAAGTGAAGCAGCATTTCACTTGCATTTCCCCCAACTTAGTCTACTGCATTCGCTGCTCCCAATGTGGTCTCCTCTACATTGGAGAGACCAAACGTAAACTGGGCGACCGCTTTGCAGAACACCTGCGGTCTGTCCGCAAGAATGACCCAAACCTCCCTGTCGCTTGTCATTTTAACACTCCACCCTGCTCTCTTGCCCACATGTCTGTCCTTGGCTTGCTGCATTGTTCCAGTGAAGCCCAACACAAACTGGAGGAACAGCACCTCATCTTCCGACTAGGCACTTTACAGCCTTCCGGACTGAATATTGAATTCAACAACTTTAGATCTTGAACTCCCTCCTCCATCCCCACCCCCTTTCTGTTTCTTTCCCCTTCCTTTTTTCCCCAATAATTTATAAAGATTTTTCTTTTCCCACCTATTTCCATTATTTTTAAATCTATACCTTTTATGTCCTTTTAATCTTATTTCACCCCACCCCCACTAGAGCTATACCTTGAGTGCCCTGCCATCCATTCTTAATTAGCACATTTGTTTAGATAATATCACCACCTTCAACACCTCTTTGTTCTTTTGTCTGTGACATCTTTTGGTTATCTGCTCCTATCACTGCTTGCTTGTCCCTACAACCATACCCCCCCACTTCTTCCCCCACCCTCCCCCCCCACCTTAAGCCAGCTTATATTTCACCCCTCTCCTATTTTTACTTAGTTCTGTTGAAGGGTCATGAGGACTTGAAACGTCAACTTTGTTCTTCTCCGCCGATGCTGCCAGACCTGCTGAGTTTCTCCAGGTAATTCTGTTTTTGTTTTGGATTTCCAGCATCCACAGTCTTTTGGTTTTATACTCACCATGCAAACTTGATGCTGAAATAGAGGGGATAATGGCTATCCTGATCAGATCATTTCACATGTATATCACGCAAACTCATAAACAGGCCTTTTTGTGTCCAGTTTTTAAAATATAAAGTTAGTTTGATGTTTGGAATATGGCATACTGGTGTAGGGCATGACCATATAGAAGAGGTCCATGTAAATAACCTACATGGCTAAGGCGAGGTGAGCTGCTCAGGGTTTTAAAGAGTGACTGAACAATACAGATGTTAGAATGGATTCTCCCACAGCAGGAAGAGTCATCCTGAAAGCCTTCAATCGCTCTTTAGGCCACACGTTTGTGGGAGTTTAGATCAATTGATATGAAAGATGTGGTTCTGTGGGTTGAAAGATTTCAGGCGTATTTCTGAAGTGACCTAAGAAGACAGAAGGTAAAATATGGAAATGAAACAAATGTGCTTATGGACTGAATGAGGCCTCAAGGATGTTGTATTTTTTGGTAAGACTTGTTTTGCTGAAAGTAGGCTGTGTTCAACTAAAAACCGATCCCACAATGTTTTAAAAAGGGAAACTTCCAGGCATCTTTATGATGCATGTTGCTGGTAACAGGAAATAAAAAAGGCAAGCAAAATTAGAGACAGGTGAAATGAAAGCAAGCATCAGCTAGGCTTAAGATGTGGAATAATTTTCAAAAGACCAAGTTAAGAGTACTCCACCTGATTTCACACAGCATTTGCAACAAGGTAGATGATTTAAAAGCACAAACAGAGGCAAATGGGTAGGATCTAATTGCCATTGTGGATAAGTGGCTGCAGGTTGACCAAGACTGAATATTCGAGGATAATCAACATTTAGGAAGGACAGGCAGAAAGGAAGAGGAGATGGTGTTGTACTGATAATAAGGGATGAGATCAGAATATTAGTAAGGGAGAATCTCTTGAGTGCAACTTACATAGAGTGCCAGAGTTGAGCACTTCAAGGAGTTAAGCCGAGGAAGGGAAAGAGGTGTTTGGTTGCTTTTGCCTAAACTTTCTCAGCCTCTGGGAATTGATTCTTGTTCTGTTACAGGAGGAGAAGCTGGTTAATTGGTGAGTGCCTGGTAAATGGTGAAGGTTATTCTATTCCTAAGGATCGAAATAGTATATTTTGAGCGGGAGGTGAGCGGGAGAGGATAAAAGGCGTGGACCCAGAGGCCTACCTGCAGTAAGACCAGCAGCAGAGTGAGGTCACGCACAACAACGTGACGTGAGTGCAGGGAAAGCAGCTGATTGGTGAGTAGGATTGGTGCATATTCCTGGTCTTTAAAGTAAAACTAAGGTCTTTAGTTTGTGTTTAGGTCCCTAATCTTTTTTTCTCTATTTTCCTTAAAAATATCTTGTTAAGTACAAGATCGATACTGGAGTGAAAAAAATTGATTACAATAAAGTGTAAAGAGCTGAGGATTCTTCAAGTGTAAAGAGCAGGGATACTAGAGCAATTAATTAAGAAATTAAACAAAATATGCAATGATAAGATTGGTGATGTGTTGATGCTGCAGCATGTGGGAACTGCTACACACCAAGGTGATCCAGAGTGAACACATCTGTACCAAATGTTTGTAGCTCCAGGAACTTTGGATCTGAGTTAAGGAGCTGGAGTCTGAGCTGCAGATATTGCGCCACATCAGGGAGGGGGAAAGCTACCTGGACACACTGCTCCAGGAGACGCTCACACCCCTCAGATTAGGTCATTTAAATTTGGTCTGTGATCAGGGACACGAAGGTGTGACTGCAGGTGGGAACCCAGGGGTAGCATTCGAGGAGCCTCGGTCCCTGCAACTGTCCAACAGTTACAAGGTTCTTGCAAGCTGTGTGGATGAGAGTGCAGAATGCAGGGAGGATGAGCAAACTGACCACAGCACCATGGTACAGGGAGGCATTCAATTGGGGGGAGGAAATGGGACCGTGGTAGTGGTAGGGGACAGTATAATCAGAGGGATAGATACTGTTCTCTGCAGCCATGAGTGTGAATCCCAAAGGCTGTGTTGCCTGCTCGGTGCCAGGGTTAAGGACATCTCCTCAGGGTTGGAGAGGAACTTGGAGTGGGAAGGGAGGGATCCAGTTGTCGTCGTCCACATTGGTGCCAACGACGTTGATAAGACTGGAACAGAGGTTCTGCTAAAAGAATTTGAACAGTTAGCAGCTAAATTAAAAAGCAAAACTTCCAAGGTAATAATCTTGGGATTGCTACCTGAGCCACAGGCAAACTGGCATGGAGTAAATAAAGTCAAGGAGTTAAATGAGTTAAGGATTATCAGATCAGCCATGACCTCATTGAATATAGCAGCAGACTTGATGGGCCGAATGGCCTACTTCTGTTCCTCAGAAGTACTTCTTATCTCAGGTTGGAAGAACAAAATGTGGAATTTGTTTGGGTGGAGCTAAGAAATAGCATGGGGCAGTTTGGTAGGAGTTGTTTGTAGGTCACCAAACAGTAGTGGTAGCGTGAGGCACGGTATTAATCAGGGAATAACAGAAGTAACATGCGTGATACAGTAATCATGAGTGACTTCAATCTGCATACAGACTGGGTAAAACTAATGAGCACTAATGCTGTGGAGGGGAGTTTCTGAATCGTGTTAGGGATGGTTTTATGGAGCAATATATGTTGAGGAACTGAACAGAGAACATGCTGTTTTAGATCTTGTATTATGTAAAAGAACGTTTAGGGATGAGTGATCATAATATGATAACATTTTATCTTATATTTGAAAGTAAGGTATTTCAATCTGAAGCCAGGTTGTTAAATTTGAGCAAAGAAAATTATCAAGGTATGAGGGGCAAATTGATGAGGTGGATTGGGAAAATACAGTAAAAGGTATGATGGTACAGAGACAATGGATATTCTTCAAAGAATTATTGCATAGTTTACAGCATTTATACATTCTTTCAAAGCACAAAAACCCAAAAAGAAAAGTCAGCCAACTGTGGCTAACAAAGGGAGTTAAGATTGTATAAGATTAAAAGAAAAGGCCTATAAAGTTGTCTGAGATAGTAGTAAACCTGAGGATTTTAGAATACAGCAAAGGAGGACCAAGAAACTGACAAAGAAAGGGAGAATAGAATATGAACCTAAATAGTAAAAAACATAAAAATGGACTGTCGAAGCTTCTATAGGTGTGTGAAAACAGGGGGTTTGGCTAAGACAAATGTGGGTCTATTATGGGCAGAGTCAGGAGAATTCATAATGGGGAATAGAGAAATGGCAGATAAGCTAAATGATTACTTTGTGTCTGTTTTCACTGAGGAAAATGCAAGAAATCTCCCAGATTTATAGATCCAAGGGACTAGGGAGAATGAGGAGTTGAAGGAAGTTAGTAAGAAGGATGTACTGGGGAAATTAATGGGACTGAAGGTTGATAAGTCCCCGGGACCTGATATTCTACACCCCAGAGTGTTGAAAGACGTTGCTATGGAGATAGTGGATGCATTGGTGATCATCTTCCAATATTCTATAGATTCTGGAATGGTTGCTGCAGATTGGAAGGTAGCAAATGTCACCCCACTATTTAAGAAGGGAGGGAGGGAGAAAATAGGGAACTACAGACCTGTTGGCCTTACATCAATGTAGAGAAAATGCTAGAATCTATTATAAAGGATGTGATGAATGGACACTTGGATAATGATGATCTGATTGGGCACAGTCAGCATGGAAATGCGAATGGGAAATCATGTTTGATGAACTTGGAGTTTTTTGAGGATGTTACTAACAGAATCGTAAAGAGGAGTTGATGGATGTAGTATACTTGGATTTTCAGAAGGTTTTTGATAAAGTCCCCCACAGGAGGTTGGTTAGCAAAATAAAAGCACATGGGATAGGAGACAATATACTGACATGGATTAAGGATTGATTAACAGGCAGAAAATACAGAGAGTAGGAATAAACGGGTCATTCTCACATTGGCAGGTTGTGACTAGTGGGGTACCACAAGGGTCAGTACTTGGGCCCCAGCTGTTCACAATATATCTCAATGATTTGGACGTGGGAACCAAATGTAATATTTCCCAGTTCGTGAATGATACAAAGCTGGGCAGGAATGTGTGTTGTGAGGAGGATGGAAAGCGGCTTCAAGAGGATTTGGACAGACTTAGTGAGTGGGCAAGAACATGGCAGATGGAATATACTGTGCAAAAACGTGGGGCTATCCACTTTGGTAGAAGTAACAGGCATCCAGAATATTTCCTAAATGGTGAGAGATTAGAAAGTGTAGATGTACAAAGGGACCTGGGTGTCCTTGTCCATAAGTCACTGAAAGCTAACATGCAGCTACAGCAGGTAATTAGGAAGCTAATGGAATTTATCACAAGAGGATTTGAGTACAGGAGTAATGAAGTCTTACTCCAGTTGTATAGAAGCTTGGTTAGACCGCACCTGGAGTACTGTGAGCAGTTTTGGTCCCCTTTCCTCAGGAAGGATATTATTGCCATAGAGCGAGTGCTACGAAGGTTCACCAGACTTGTTCCTGGGATGGTGGGACTGTCTTATGAAGAGAGACTGGGCCTGTATTCTCTAGAGTTGCAAAGAATGAGAGGTGATCTCATTGAAACCTACAAAATATTTAAAGGAATAGACGGGGTGGATGCAGTTAAGATATTTCCCCTGGTTGGGGAGTCTAGAACCAGGGGACACAATTTCAAAATAAGAGGGAAGCCACTTAGGACAGAGATGTGGAGACATCTCTTTACTCAGAAGGTATTTGAATTCTCTACCCCAGAGGGCTGTGGAAGCTCAGTCATTGAGTGTGTTTAAGTAGAGATTGAAACAGGTCTAAAAACCAAAAATGTAAAGGGATATGGGGATATTGTGGGAAAAAGGCATTGAAGTAGATGATCAGCCATGATCATATTGATAGGCAGAGCAGGCTCGATGGGCTGAATGGCGTACTCCTACTCCTATGTTCCTATACTGATGATTTCTTAGGGCATGTTATGAATATGTAAGTTCATGGTTCAGATGTTTTAGCAATATAAGTTTTGGTTAGGGGATTCATATTTATACATGTAAGGTAAAGGAAAACACCTGGTGAGAAGCTGGTAAATAACCCTAAAGTAACTGCAGTTCCAGGGGTGGCCTACCTTTATTTAGTCAGGTCAGAGTTGGAGATGCTGAAACACTAAACAATGTGTGACCCTTTTCTGAATTTCTTGGTGGAGACAAGATGTCTACAGTTGTCTCTATGAAGCGTTTAAATTATTCATATGATTTCCAAGAACAAAGAGTAACTTTGTGAATTTGAGATAATTGGGATAAGTCTCTATTTTGGACATCCCGGGGATCCTTTTTGCTGTGGGGATAGGTTGCTGGGAAGTTTTATTTTGTTTTGGGTTTATCTGTGTGATTTTTCACAGAAACAGGCAGTTGAAGACTGGGAGCAGCACTGAGACCAGCAAATGAAGAATCTGTAGAGTGGTAGCAGAGAGCTATCAGAAACCAATGGTGTTTTCAGTTTTGGAGTCACTGAGCAAGAAAGCAGTGAGGCCCATGCTTGAGCTGAGATGTCAACAATTGTGAGTTGGAGGGTCACCTAGCTGGATGTAGTGGAAGACCCCAAGAAATCTGATACTTTGAAGAATAGCGGGAACACTGAGGAGAACCAAAGTGAATTCCTGAAAGCTGTGGCAAACCTTGGTTTTGTCCCAGAAAAAGTGAAGGTAGCCCTAAGATCCTGTAAAGTGTAGGGGAACACTTGAGCGGAAATAAAAAATAGAGCAGGAAGTCGTCTGTTGAGATTTTCAGGTTTAAAAGATGAATATTTACTAAATATTTAGTTTCAAGTTAGTAGTACTCACTTTCTTTAACTCTTGTATTGTAAAATCTTTGGTTAAAATATGAAATTTTCTGGCGTAATTCATCAGTTAATTACTGGGAGTTTTAATTTCTTTTTAAAAGTTGCTGGACTCTACCAAGATCATAACAAACCTGGGCCTCGTACAGGATTTCGAATGCATGGACTGAGAGGGTTACACTGGGATTTGCTAAAGTTTAATTGAGTAATATTTCATGGTAAGTTTTACTGTATTTGTTGAAAAGTCTTTACATCAATTGCTGAAGCTTTTGTGGAGAGGGAAGATTTATCCCTAAGTGCATTACAACAATTAACAAAGGTTAATTTACAGCATTGGCAGAAAAGCTGAGAATAGTTTTAGAAGCACCTGCTGCAAAAGCAGAAATAGTTGAGGTATTGGCTTAACAGTTGAACCTTAAGGAAGAGAAAGATGATCCAGATAATGCTCCAGTTGAGTTGGCGATGATTCAGTTGCAAATGAACCAACTCGAATCAGAAAGAAGAGAGGAAAGAAAAAGAGAGATGAAAAATGTTGAGGAAAGAGAGAGGAAAAAGAGAAAAAAGAGAAATGTGAAAACTTAGATTAGAGTTTCAAAAGGAGAAGGAATGAAGGAACTTTGAACTGTATAGAGAAAGGCTTCATTTGTGTGGACAGGGAATAACTGGCAGATTGGACAATAATTTAAATCCAATCTCTGGGTTTTGATTTGGCTGCTGCCCAAATTCAGTGAGGAAGGTATTTTGTCTCCTTTGAGAAATTGTTACAAAGCTAGCTTCGCCACAAGAAACATGGACCATTCTTTTACAAAGTGTGCTGGTAGTTTGCAAATACAGCATGCTATTTTATTTCCCTCCCTCACTCCCTCAAAAAAACCCATGGTAGGTTTATCGTGTATATCTAGGTTTCAGGTTGAGCGTGGTGCTCCTTCAGAGGAAGGAGTTGGCCCTTTGGCCAACACACCTCATGGTTCCTGAGTGCCAGCTTGTAAATTCTTTCTCCAATTCAAGTACCACAGCAAACACTTAGCTCTTCACAAGCTCTTTTGCAGTAGTAATTGGGCCTCAGTCCATTAGGCCATTCCCACCAACAAAAAAAATGCAAGGATTTAAAGGGGCCGTACAGCTATCAGAAATTAATCCGAACTCCACAGCAGCCATTGCTGCCTTGAAGCTCGTAACATGAAAAACATGTCCCATGACTCCACTGGGGGTCACAGCCCACGGTTTAGGAAGGCCTGGAATAAACTAAGTAAGGATATTGAGGTATCTACCCCATTAATGGACATTGCAGAGGCAGCAACCATGCTTGCAGACTTTCAACTTTAAAGTTCTGTCCAGGAAGAACTGGAACTGCAAGCTCAACCTAAAGGACCCTGAAGATTCCTGACACCTGACACCAAACTGTGCCTGCCAGTGTTGTGACACAGGATAGAGCAGCAGGAATTCAGGCAAATGGACAAATTCAAAAGGGCATTATAAAACCCCATCGTGATTGGGATGATGTTATTCCTGAGTTGTGTGGAAGACTTAGGTTTGGAATGTAAAATGAAAGTTCAAATTTAAGAAATTGTCAATATTGTTCATTTCCGAATGGGATCAAGAAAAATTCAAGGACTACAAATTGTTAAAAGATCAGATCAAACAGAAGCATCAAGCCTTGCTATTCAAATATAAAAAGCATCAAAATTATATTCTTAAAGTAGCTAAGGAAGATTTTAACCAATGAAGGAATGAATCTTTTCTCAAAAAGAAGCCATTTGGAACTTGTTATCTTAAAAAGAGAATCCAAAGAGTTTAACTTTGGAACATGTCTTTAAGATAAAAATATACCTGCAGTTAAGCAAGAGGAAGATAGTTTAACTGTGAAATTAACTGGGGAATTCTTTTTGAACTTAAACAATGAAGAAACTACAATTATGGATGAGAGTGAAGTTCAGGAAGCAAAATCTCAAGAGATTCATTCACAGCAAGTGCTTGAAACATGACATGCAGACAACCATGAGGAGTTTTCTCTTAGTCGCAGCAAAATGGACTTTTGTATACATCAGAGGAACAAAGGAAGACATCTCATGAAGAAAAATTGTAAATTTTAATTGGATCGTGGTTCCTCACTACAGAGTCACCAATATAATGTTGTTTGTGGACCATGGGGAGATTGATATGTGTATTGCATGTGATAAGATAGCTGTTAAACATGTTGAGCATTGTTAGATTTTAGATGGTAGGAATAAAAACAGATGATGACGGTTATGTTTTTTTCCATGGTGGGTGGGGGAAGTGTTACAAATAAGTAATTTACTGATTCATATATTTTAGGATTATAGCTTTTAGTGTGGGCTTGAATTTTTAAAATGTGAGATAAATGAAAACACCTGGTGAGAAGCTGGTAAACAAAGCAAAAATAATTGTCATGGGTGACCCCTTTCTGAGACGAGCTGTCTACAGCTGTCACAATATGGGGTTTAACTTATTCACATGGTTCCCCAGAACAAAGGGTAAGTGTGGGAATTGGAGATTATTAACTTCAGTCTCTATCTGGGACATCCCAGGACTCTGCCACATTACTGTGGGGAATGAATGCAGCAAGGTTTTATTTTTGTTTTGGGTTTATCTGTGTCGTTTCTCACAGTAACAAGCAGTTGAAGCCTAGGAATCTCCCAGTGACAAAAGCAGAGGAAGAGTCGGCCAGGAGCTTTCGACCAGTAGCACAGAGCTTTCAGGAACCAAGGGCTTTTTCAGTTTTGGAGTCACTCAGCGAGAAAGCAGTGAGGTCAGTGCTTGAGCTGGGTGTCCACAATTGTGAGAATCATCGAGCCGGATGCTATTGGAAAGACTCCAAGAAATCTCATGCCTCAGAGAATAGTGGGAACATTGAGGAGAATCAAAGTGAATTCCTGAGAGCTGTAGCTCACCTTGGTTTGCCCTCAGCAGAACTGAACAAACATTCAAGATTCTATAAAATATAGGGGAACTATTGGGTGGAAATAAAAATAGAACAGGGAGTGTCCTGTTGAGATTTTCAGGTTTAAAATATTTAAAAATATTTAAATGTATTCATAAAATATATGGTGTTAAGTTAGTAGTACTTGCTTTGTTTAACTCTTGTACAGTAAACATTTTTTAAAAATATGAACTCTTGTGTGTGTAATTCTTTCAGTTAATTACTGGGAGTTTGAATTTCTTTTTAAAAGTTACTGGTCTCCATCAAGATCATGGCAGGGGTTACTGTGGAATTTGAGGAATGTATAATCAGTAAGATTAAAGTGGAGTTTAAGATTGTAAGGGGCTCCAAGGGCTTTTAAATTATTAGTTTAGACATTAAGTAAAATAGGTCTTGATTTAAATTTGAACTGCAAACCTCTTTAGAGGATGTTATTCCCATCTTGGTTACTCCTGCTAGGTCATCACAGAAAGATGATGTGACATCTAAAGAAGAAACAGAGCAGTTGCAAAGCTTGCTGGTCAGTTAAATTGGTTACGCACTCAGACAAAACCAGATGCTTGTTTTGATGTATTGGAACTAAGTAACATGATGAAGTTCCCTAATGTTGAGGATCTTTTGCTGTTGGTAGCTTCCAGGACAAAGGGAAAATCCTGTGGTCATATGACTTGTAGCAGCCATCTTTTTTGGTTCAGCAGAAAGTATTTTAAAGATAGCAAAAAGAATGAAGTTTGATATTACAGTGTTGGATTTCTTTCATGTCATAGAAACTCAACGCTTGAGGTAATGCTTCATAGAGAATATAGGAAATATCTTTTCCTTCTATTTATTTTGAAATTTTGTTTGTGAATATCATTTGTTAAGTTGTGGTTCAAGAAAGAAAAAAGGAACCTGTTAATTGTGTGAGTTAAGGTGATATGTTGACAAGTGGGAAACATTCATTGGATAATTACTTATGAAGTTATAGGGACACATTGACACTGGTGGGTTGTGGACTTTGGAGCTATACATTTGTAATGTCTCACTTTGTGAATAAATCTAAAACTAAGTAAGAATTGACTTCTGATCCTCATCCTTTGCTAACTCACTGCCAGAAGTTTATCAAATACAATATAATATTCAAATCTCCAACAGGCAGCTAATTCTTTGGTAGATCATATGCCTTGGGCTACAAAATAATCAGATTTAATAAGAAGCAAAATTAAACAGAGCAAGAGTGGCTTATTAGATCTCATATCTTAGGGTATGGAATGTTGATCAAAGTTGATATTGGACATGTGTTGGCTTTTAACTGCACTTCAACTTTTTAACAATAAAAATCAAATTAAACTATTAGTGTACTCTGTATATTAAATATTCTGATTGTACAGACTTTGCTCAGTAATCAAGCGGTTTAATATTCTGTATAACAGAGTTTATAAAGGAGCAGGCACTCTCTTATAACTTGCCCTCACTGATCTTCATGTGAATCGCATCTACAATAAGCAAGGCATGTTAGGCAACCTGCCATAGGGGTGAAAGGCATGGAGCTCTCTGAGGCTGGTTGAGTTTAAGTTAAATCTGCTTAAGTTTTGTTACAATCCCAGCTGATAATACTGATCAAGTCAGATTCCAGAGTGAAACTTGGTTTGATGGCTCTTAACTTTGCTTATTTTTTTTGAAACCATTGAGGTCAGTTACTGAACAAAGTCACAGGAGTCTGCTGTTCATGATTCCTTCACCCCAGCTATGTCTTACAGACACATACAAATTCAAAAAGTTACAACAATTTTACCACATCTATCTTTTATTCTAATATTCAGGGTAAGTATTGAGGTACATGTGAATTAATTGGTGAACTGTGGTCAGATACACCACATTTTAAAGTAAATGATAGATGCGACTAAAGCAGATTCTATGGATTTCTCAACAACCCACCCGGACACTTGTCACACCGTGAACCAACCGGTCTCACTGAAACCCTGTCTTTCTCATGAGGGTTCCCAATCTCCATCTTTGAAGAACTTGCCTTGGATACAACAGGATATAGTTCGGTTGGAGTCTTGGGCGGAGAAATGGCAGATGGAGTTTAATCCTGACAAATGCGACTTAATGCATTTTGGAAGGTCTAATACAGGCAGGAATTATACAATAAATGGCAGAACCTTTAAGTGCATTGATGGGCAGAGGGATCTGGGTGTACAGATCCACAGGTCACTGAAAGTGGCAACGCAGGTGGATAAGGTAGTCAGGAAGGAGGATGGCATGCTTGCCTTCATTGGCAGGGGTATTGAGTATAAAAGCTGGGAAGTCATGCTGCAGCTGTATAGAACCTTGATTAGGCCACACTTGGAATATTGCGTGCAATTCTGGTCGCCACATTACCAGAAGGATATGGAGGTGTTGGAGAGGGTGCAGAGGAGGTTTACCAGGATGCTGCCTGGTCTGGAGGTTATTAGCTATGAGGAGAGGTTGCAGAAACTCGGATTGTTCTCACTAGAGTGACGGAGATTGAGGGGTGATTTGACAGACGTTTACAAAATTACGAGCAGGTACAATAGTGGTGTTTAAGAGACAGCTTGACAAATACATGAATAGGATGGGAATAGAGGGATACAGACCCCGGAAGTGCAAAATGTTTTAGTTGACGGGCAATATGATCGGCGCAGGCTTGGAGGGCCGAAGGGCCTGTTCTTGTGCTGTACTTTTCTTTGTTCTTTGTTCTTTGTTCAAATGTCACTCCCACTTGGACAGCTTCAATAAGAATCCACCTCCAAGATTTCAATCTCGCTTTCTGAGATTGCTTCCCCCTGGATCTCTGAGTACACGCAAGCTTCATCTTCCAAGCACAATTTCAGATCTTTGGCCGTGCCAAGCAGAACACAACTACTCCAAAGGATATATTTGCCTTTATGGCCATAGCATTGAGTCATCAACCTTCACCTGCCCTCTTGGATCTTCAGGGCTTCTGTCAAGACCACTTTGCTTCAAGTCTGCTCCCTGCAGCTCTCTCTCATTAACTTGGATCCCATTGCTCTGCTCCTTTCTCTCAACTTTACTTAACAGGATCTGTTTCTTATCTCTGTCCTTGCCCCTGCCTGGAACTGTCTTCCTGAGATCGCTTTCTGTCCCATTCCCTGGTTTGGGATCTCTCCCTAGCCCCCTCCCCTTGTCCTGCCCCCTGGAACAGCTTCTCTGCAATGCCACTCCTCTTCAGGTCACCTGATCTCCTGTTTCACGCCTTTTTACTTTTTTCTTTTTCTTCTAAGCATTTACGCAAAGAGACACAGAAACTAGGAGCAGGGGGTCATTCAGCCCTTCGAGCCTGCTCCGCCATTCAATATGATCCTGGCTGATCCTCAATCTCAACACCATTCTCCCACTCTCTCCCCATAACCTTTGATGTCTTTAGATTACAAAAATCTTTCGATTTCTTTCTTAAATATATTCAGTGACTTGGCCTCCACAGCCTCTGTGGTAGAGAATTCCACAGGTTCACCACCCTCTGACTGAAGAAGTTTCTCCTCATCTCAATCGTAAATGGTCTACCCCATATCCTGAGACCGTGACCCCTTGTTCTAGACCACGACCACCCCACCCCCCCCCCCCACCCCCCAACCCCTAGCTGGAGGAATTATCATCCCTGCATCCAGTCTGTCCATCCCTGACAGGATTTTATACATTTCAATGAGATCCCCTCTCATTCTTCTAAACTCCAGTGAATACAGGCCTAGACAGTCCAATCTCTCCTCATACGACAATCCTGCCATCCCATGAATCAGTCTGGTGAACCTTCACTGCACCCCCTCTATAGCAAATATATCACTCCTTAGGTAAGGAGACCAAAACTGCACACACTACTCCAGGTTTGGTCTCACCAAGGCCCTGTACAGCTGCAGTAAGACATCCTTGCTGCTGTACTCAAGTCATCTCACAATGAAGGCCAACATACTATTTGCCTTCCTAACTGCTTGCTGCACCTGCATGCTTGCTTTCAGTGATTGGTGTACAAGGACACCCAGATCCCTTTGTACATCAACATTCCCCAATATATCACCATTTAGATAATACTCTGCCGTTCTGTTTTCCCTGCCAAACTGAATAACTTCACACCTATCCACGTTATACTGCATTTGCCATGTATTTGCCCACTCACTCAACCTGTCTAAATCACCTTGAAGCCTCTTAACCCTCCTCACCACTCACATTCCCACCAAGTTTAGTGTTGTCAGCAAACACAAATTGTAGTGGAGTTCCCCAGGGATCGATATTGGGAGCCTTGCTTTTCCTGATATATATAAACGATCTAGATGTTGGTGTACAGGGGGCAATTTCAAAGTTTGTGGCCAACACAAAACTTGGGAGAATTATAAACTGAGTAGGACAGTGAAGAACTTCAAAAGGACATTGACACATTAGTGGAGTGGGCAGATAGGTGGCAGAAGTGAGGTGATACACTTTGGTACAAAGAACATGGAGAGACAGTATAAAATAAAGGATACTATTCTAAAGGATGTTAGGTGCAGAAAGACCTCGGTGTATATGTACATAAGTCATTAAAGTTGGCAGGACAGGTAGAGAGAGAGCTGTGTTCTAGGCTTCATTAATAGGGACATAGAGTACAGGAGCAGGGAGGTTATGATGAACTTATATAGGACACTGGTTAGACCTCAGCTGGAATATTGTGTACAGTTCTGGGTGCCACACTATAGGAAGGATGTGAACCGATCGGGGGCAGTGCAGAAAAGGTTTATGAGAATGGTTCCAGGGATGAGACACTTCAGTTATGATGAAAGATTGGAGATATTGGGACTGTTTTCCTCAGAGAGAAGACTAAGAGGAGACTTGATAGAAGTTTTCAAAATCATGAGGGGTCTGGACAGAGTAGATAGGGAGAAACTGTTCCAGCTCGTAAAAGGATCAAGAACGAGAGGGCACAGACTTAAAGTGATTTGCAAAAGAAGTAAATGTGAGGTGAGAAAAAGCTTTTTCACACAGCGAGTGGTCTGAGTCTGGAATGCACTGTCTGGAAGTGTGGAGGAGGCAGGTTCAATCGAGGCATTCAAGATGCATTGGATGATCATTTAAATGGAAAAAGTGTGCAGGGTTACAGGAAAAAGGCAAGGAGATTGGCATGAAGTTAAAATGCTTAGAGAGCCAGTGCAGACACAATGGGCCGAATGGCCTCCTTCTACATCATAACAATTCTGTGATTCTGTGAAACTTGGAAATATTACATTTGATTCCCTCATCCAATCATTGATGGGTATTGTGAATAGCTGGGGTCCAAGCACTGATCCCTGCGGTACTCCACTAGCCTGCCACTCTGAAAAAGATCCATTTATTCCTATTCTCTGTTTCCTGTCTGCTAACCAATTCTCAATCCATGCCAATATATTACCCCCAATCTTGTTTTAATTTTGCACAACAAACTCCTTACCAAAAGCTTTCTGAAAATCCAAATACACCACATCCCAACCTGAAAACGTGAAAATGGGTGAACTGTGCAAAACCCCTGAGGCCCATTGGGAACTGTGGTTCCTGAGCTCTGAACTCCTGATCTAAACTCAAGATAATTATCGAAGTTTGTTACAGTTCCCATCTGATGCAGTGAACCATTCCTCAGTGTGAGCTTCTCCTTGGGCTTATCTGAGTGTGAGACAATTCTGAGGAGGCTTGACAGGTTAGATGCTGAGAGGGTGTTTCCCCTCAGTGGGGCATCGAGAACTGGATGACTTGGTTTAAGAATAAGGGGTCACCCATTTAAACTGGGTTTGAGGAGGAATGTCTTCTCTCAGGAGCTTTGGAATTCTCTGGAGAGCAGTGGAGGCTGGGTCATCCAGGCTGAGTTGGACAGATTTTTCATTGACGGGAGAGTTCAAGGTTATGAGGAACAGGCAGGAAAGTATATTTGAGACCACAATCAGGTCAGCCATAATCTTTTTGAATGGCAGAGGAGGCTTGATGAGTTGAATGGCCTCCTCCTGTTCCTATGTCTTATGCTCTTAGAGCATCCTTAGAACAGGATTGATTTGCCCTTCAATCTTTGGCCTTCCCATGTAATGGGAAGTTTTCTCTTCGGCTCCCACACTCAATGTTGTGGTTGCTTTTGGAACTCGGCATGTGAGGCGATTAGGATTTCCTGAAAGCTTCTAGCCTCATGAGGTGAAATTCAGTACAAGCAAGTAGCAGCTGAGAGTGTTTTTCTCAAAGATCCAATCTCCCAGCCCAAGAAAACATCGACAACTTGCATTTATATAGTACCTTTACCATAGTGAAACCTTCAAAGGCAGGCTCACAATCACAGTGAAGGAACTGCAGCATGCAAATCACATCACTGCCCAGCTCCCTAATCATTTTGAGACACATCTCACATTCTCTTAGCTCCAGACTTAGGAATTTGCTTAAGCTCTATTCAACTGGGACCAAAATGTGGAAATCTACACTGATTATTCAAAAGATCTTGTTTTTACAGGTGAAATTAAAGATCAAGATAATTTTCTACAGGAGAAATGGAAAACAGATGCTAGTAATGACAGAGCTGCACTGGTATGTGACACCATTGTCTAATCTCCCCATCTTCAGTGATAGATCACTATCTTCCCTTTTAACATTACAGCCCATTACACAGTGGGAAGGGATATCTTCACATTCAAATCTCTTTGCTCCTCATCCCTTCAAGATCCCAACAATTGAAATCTGTCATAGGGATCGAATGGATACAGGGGGTGTCATGTTTCTGATGGTGTTCTGATCACAAAGGACCCTGGGAATGTTCCCAAGCTCAGTTGAAACTGTCCCAAACTCACTTGCAGTGTTTCACTAACCCTCGGATGACTCCAGTGCTGCTTATCCAGAGTTTACAGGGATTAATAGGGATTCCGAATTCCGGGGGATTTTAATAGTGTAACTGGGGATTAGCTGTTTCCAGTGGCAGGCGGGTCAGTGCCCAAGGGAAGCAGGTTGAAGGTAATTGGAAAAAGAACAATGGCGGAGATGAGGGGAAGTGGTTTTACACGGCAAGTTATGATCTGGAACACGCTGTCTGAAAGGAAGCAGATTCAATAGTAACTTTCAAAAGGGAATTAGATCGATAATTGAAAAGGATAAATCAATGTAGATATGGTGGAAGAGCAGGAGAAAATTGGATCGTTCCTTCAGAGAGCCAACACTAGCCTGAAGGGCTATTGCTGGCATGAAGGGTTATTGCTGGCAAGGCCAGCATTTGTTGCCCATCCCTAATTGCCCTTGGACTGAATGGCTTGCTAGGGCATTTCAGGGGGCAGTTAAAAGTGAACCATATTGCTGTGGACCTGGAGTCACATGTAGGCAGAGCTGAAGGGCAGTTGTGAACCAGATGGGTTTTTAACAATAAATACAATGATAGTTGTCATGGTCACCTTGACTGAGACTAGCTTTCTATTCCAGATTTATCAATAGAAATCAATTTCCACCAGCTGCCGTGGTAGGATTTGAACCCATGTCCCCAGAGCCTAAACCTGGGCTTCTTAATTATTAGCCCAGTGACATTACTGCTGCACCAACATCTCCCATTGTAAGGGCTGGAGGAGGTTACAGAGATAGGGAGAGATGTAGGGGCTGGATGAGGTTACAGAGGTAGGGAGAGATGTAGGGGCTGGATGAGGTTACAGAGGTAGGGACAGAGACTGGGGGCTGGAGGGGGTTATAGAGAGAGGGAAGGTTTTAGGGTTTGGGGGATGTTACAGGGATAGGGAGATTTGTAGGGGATGGAGGAGATTATAGATATAGGGAGGGTTGTAGTGGATGGAGGAGGTTACAGGGATAGGGAGGGTTGTAGTGGATGGAGGAGGTTACAGGGATAGGGAGGGTTGTAGTGGATGGAGGAGGTTACAGGGATAAGGAAGTTTGTAGAGGATGGAGGAGGTTACAGAGATAGGGAGGGTTGTAGTGGATGGAGGAGGTTACAGAGATAGGGAGGGTTGTAGTGGATGGAGGAGGTTACAGGGATAGGGAGGTTTGTAGGGGATGGAGGAGGTTACAGGGATAGGGAGGTTTGTAGGGGATGGAGGAGGTTACAGGGATAGGGAGGTTTGTAGGGGATGGAGGAGGTTACAGGGATAGGGAGGTTTGTAGGGCATAAAGGAGGTTACAGAGATAGGGAGGGTTGAGGTGGATGGAGGAGGTTACAGAGATAGGTTTGTAGGGGATGGAGGAGGTTACAGAGATAGGGAGGGTTGTAGTGGATGGAGGAGGTTACAGGGATAGGGAGGTGTGTAGGGGATGGAGGAGGTTACAGGGATAGGGAGGTTTGTAGGGGATGGTAGAGGTTACAGAGATAGGGAGGGTTGTAGTGGATGGAGGAGGTTACAGGGATAGGGAGGTGTGTAGGGGATGGAGGAGGTTACAGGGATAGGGAGGTTTGTAGGGGATGGTAGAGGTTACAGAGATAGGGAGGGTTGTAGAGGATGGAGGAGGTTAAAGAGATAGGGAGGTTTTTAGGGGATGGAGGAGGTTATAGAGATAGGGAGGGTTGAAGTAGATGGAGGAGGTTATAGAGATAGGGAGGGTTGAAGTAGATGGAGGAGGTTATAGAGATAGGGAGGGTTGAAGTGGATGGAGGAGGTTACGGAGATAAGGAGGTTTGTAGGGGATGAAGAAGGTTATAGAGATAGGGACGATTGTAGTGGATGGAGGAGGTTATAGAGATAGGGAGGGTTAAAGTGGATGGAGGAGGTTACGGAGATAAGAGGTTTGTAGGGGATGGAGGAGGTTACAGAGATAGGGAGGGTTGGAGTGGATGGAGAAGGTTATAGAGATAGGGAGGGTTGAAGTGGATGGAGGAGGTTATAGAGATAGGGAGGGTTGTAGTGGATGGAGGAGGTTATGGAGATAAGAAGTTTGTAGGGGCTGGAGGAGGTTACAGAGATAGGGAGGGTTGTAGTGGATGGAGGAGGTTACAGAGATAGAGAGGGTTGTAGGGGTTGGAGGAGGTTACAGAGATAGGGAGGGTTGTAGTGGATGGAGGAGGTTATAGAGATAGGGAGGGTTGTAGTAGATGGAGGAGGTTACGGAGATAAGAGGTTTGTAGGGGCTGGAGGAGGTTACAGAGATAGGGAGGGTTGTAGTGGATGGAGGAGGTTACGGAGATAAGAGGTTTGTAGGGGCTGGAGGAGGTTATAGAGATAGGGAGGACTGTAGGGATGAAGGTGGTTTACAGATTTTGGGGGTGAACCTTTCTCTGTGGCATTTTAACTCATTTGAACCCTCATTATATGGTTGGACCTGTGCAATGCGCAGCATCTTATTTTTTCAGCAGTTGAGATGTGAACCATATAATTGGAATGAGCTCCTTCACCCTGGCTGCTCTCCTGTTCCCCGGTATCTGAGTTCACTGTTACTTTGAGGATTGTGTTAGCTGGATCTGCCAAGTCAGTTAAATGGACTGAGAACAGCACCCTGTTTCTGACAGTGACTGAGACTTGGGTCTGCATTGTCCCTCCAGGAGCCTTTGGTTCCATGGTTGCATTCATCCCTGTGATTCCATTGGTGTAGGATTCAAATCCCACTCCAGGCAGCCCCAGTGTGTGGAGACTGGGGCTTGGATCTGAATTCTGGGTTGACATACCCGCACCAAGTGGGTTTGGGTGATACCTCAGCCCCCCTCATTCTATGTGTTGTGGGAGCTCATCAAACCCTTTCACTGTCTCGGACTAACCAGCCATGTCCTATTGGAGAGGGGTGTTTACAGCTATGAAAGGAGTATTCATGTTGTGGCCTGTCAGATTGTTAATCAGTTTACAAATCCATCCAATACTTCATACCATTCTCGAAGGGCAGAGTGTAAAGATACAGCCATTTATTCATTTCCTTTAGTGAGGTAGAGGCCTAATGTGAGCGTTTTTCAGGAGTGCTATTTTGAGATTGGACAGATTCCCAGTGGGATTTTTCTGTTCAGGATTGTAGGGAAGGCTTAAGGAAACCATCTATACTCAATGTATCATACAGCCAGTGAAATGAGATCTTTTGGTTTGTCAGGGTCAGCTGATCTCCTGACCCTCTTCCCACCCAACCCCAGCTATGAATGACTGTGACAAGAGAGATGACATTAGAGTCTCTGTCTGCTGGATGTCAACTGCTACTTTAGGGCTGTCCCTGCAATCCTCCCTATCACTGTAATTTGCCTACTTTAGCTCCATGTCCTACCCAACTAAAACCATCAGTCTCAGTCTTAGAAGCTCCAGTTAACTCCCAGCATCTACAGAGAGAACTGAGAGAGAGAATTCTACATTTCCATGACCATATGGAAAGCTCTTTCCTGATTTCCCTCCAGAATAGAAACATGGAAACTAGGAGCAGGAGTAGGCCATTCAGCCCTTCGAGCCTGCTCCACCATTCATTTTGATCATGGCTGATCCTCTATCTCAACGCCATTCTTCTACTCTCTCCCCATACCCCTCGATGCCTTCAGAGTCTAGGAGTCTATCCGTTTCCTTTATAAATATATTCAGTGACTTGGCCTCCACAGCCTCTGTGGGAGAGAATTCCACAGGTTCACCACCCTCTGAGTGAAGACGTTTCTCCTCATCTCAGTCCTAAATGACCTACCCCGTATCCTGAGACTGTGACCCCTTGTTCTAGATCCACTCCCCCACCCTCCCTCCCCCCCCCCCACCCCCCCCGCCCCCGCCAGGCCAGAGGAAATATCTCTGCAAAAACAAAAATACCTGGAAAAACTCAGCAGGTCTGGCAGCATCTGCAGATAGGAATACAGTTAACGTTTCGAGTCCGTATGACTCTTCATTCGGACTCGAAACGTTAACTGTGCTCGTCTCTGCAGATGCTGCTAGACCTGCTGAGTTTTTCCAGGTATTTTTGTTTTTGTTTTGGATTTCCAGTATCCGCAGTTTTTTGATTTTATGGAAATATCGCTGCATCCAGTCTGTCCAGTCCTGTCAGAATTTTGTACATTTCAATGAGATCTCCTCTCATTACTCTAAATACCAGTGAACACAGGCCTAGTTGGCCTGAATGACCTGGGTTTAATTTTTACATCATATTTCTTTGTTCTAGATTGTGGGAAATAATTTCTCCTTATGTACCCCACCGAAATCTTTTACCATTTTATACCCTCCTATTAGATAATCCCTCAATCTTCTTAACTCGTGTCTATGTAACCTCTAAGTTAAACCACAGAAACATTCTGGTGAATTGGGCAGAACCTGACTGAAGCCAATAGATTTTCCCTGGGTTGCGGTGTCTGGAACGGAATGAGGTTCTTCGGAAGGTGTTCTGAACTTACTATAATTGAAGAACATAGCTTCCTCTTCTTTATATTGCAAACCCCTGAGAAATAGGCAACATTTTGTTAAGTTACCCCGCTGGTGGACTTCTGGAGAAAGGTATTACAACATTCCCCTACTTCCATAAGCTCCTTTATAGAATGTACTGAGGGCAATGTTCATTCTACATTCTGGGAGGTGAACCATCCCACAACTCCACCCTGCTACCGCACCCCTCCCCTCCTTTTTATGGCCTGTTAGACACCCTTCATTGGTACCTAAACTCTGAGACCGCCATGCTCAACCCCTACACCCCCATTTTCCACCCCAGACTTCCCATTCTCACATTCTCACCCCTGCCTCCTTGCTCTTCAGCTTCCCTCATTTCCGAGACTCCCCTCTCGCCCCAGCATTGTCACCCAACCCCTTCCCCCACCGTTCTCAACCCCCTGGCTCTCCCATTCGGAACCCTGATTTACACCCACATGCTCAACCCCAGGCCCCCACATTCTCACCCTCAGAGCCCCAGGGATCATTGAATTTTGCAGCATAGGGGGAAGCCATTCGGCATATCATGTCTGTGCTAGCTCTCTAAGAACTATCAGTCCCACTTCCTGCTTCTTCCCTTCACTTTTTTTCCACTTATTAAGTACAAATCTAATTCTCTTTTGACAGTTACTGTTGAATCTGTCGCTACCTTCATTTCGAGCAGCGCATTCCAGATCATAACACAGGAAGTCTGATGGTTGGACTATAAGTGGCCTGTCGAATGTTTCCTTTCTTCCTCCTCCACCCTGTCTGATATTAAGATTTAATGTCAGACTCAATGGTGTATTCAGGAATCTCGAAATTCACTCCCTGTGGGTATCAGGTCTTGTGAACTGGAATGTTGCTGCACACTGTAGCAATGGAGTTTTACACACCACATTGTTCAGTTTCTGATATTGAAGTATGCACATCTGATCATACTGGTTGTCCCACTGGTAACTTGGCTGATTTAATTCGCCAACAGTAAATCAGAATTTTAAGAGTGAGTATGATTTCATTCATTATCACTTTGTCTGGCAAAAACAACATCATATTAATTGCTGAAGTGACTCCAAGAGGCAGGAGCCTGTTTGAGTTATGCCTATCATTACTCCTTCTACATTTAAAAACTGAAAACACATCATTGGTTGGCCTGGGTAACAGCCACCTAAATATTGAGTGTGGGTTGTAACGTGGGGATGTTATAACCATGAAACATCGGGGACTGTGGCAGCATGAGAGGGTGGGGAGCAATGCCCCTGTTAGCTTTGCAGCCACGAATGAGTCAGGCCCTTTAAGTTACCACACAAACGCTGTCACACAAAAGAATTTAAAGGGGCTGTGCACTTAAATAAATAACCAGCGCACTCCCCAAATTAAAAAGTTTGGTGGGTGGTAACTGTATTAACTGTCAACATTGTCATCCTGAGAATGAGATATTAAACTAGATCCTGTCTCTCTCTGACTCAGACAGACATTTAAGATGATGTGATGGTATTTGAAGGAGAACAATGTGGTCTCTCGGTATCACTGAGCCAATATCACCAAACTAGTCCTACTGCTGCTTGTGGGATCGAGCTGTGCATGAATTGGTAGCCAAGTGACTACACTTCAGAAGTACCTCGTGCTACGCTTTGAGCTGTTCCTCAGAGATGGATTGAGGGGTTTTATTCATGTAAAAATTGTCCATTGTCCACTGTGATTCCATCATATACTCCACAGCTGTAGACTCAATACTGGTTCTCAACACCACTCTGGCCTGATAATTGCCCTAAATGGAATGGGAAGTGTCTAATTTTCAGGAACTATTTCCAAATGTTAAAGCATTTCAATTATCCTTACTCTGCCATCTTCAAATTAGTCTTTCTATTTCAGCTAGTTCTGTTACAGAGTTAAGATCTGCAGTCAAATATCATTTAAGTGCACAGTAACAGGGTTAACCCAAAGCAGTTGCTAATCAAGTTTGTTTTTCTGATGAATAGCCACCATGTGGGGCTTTAAATTAGTTAGGGATTAACTGAGGGAGTGCTGCACTGCCGGCTGTTCTTTCAGATGAGATGTTAAATAGGAGCCACCCTCTGCCTGTTCAGATGGATGTAAAAGATCCCATGGCACTATTTCAGAGAAGAGCAGGGGAGTTCTCCCAGATGCCCTGGTCAATATTAATCCCTCAATCAACATCACTAAAACAGCGTATCTGGTCATTATCACATTATTGTCTATGGGAGCTTGCTGTGCGCTAATTGGCTGCCATGTTTCTTACATCATCACAGTGACTACACTTCAAAGTACTTCATTGGCCATAAAGCTGTTTCGGACATCCTGTGGTTGTGAAAGGTGCTACCTGATTGGTCTGCCAGCTCTCAGGAGCAGGCCTCCCTCTTTAACAGGATGGTAACGCTGGCAGGAGCTACAGAATTGGCTCTCTGTAGCCACTCCATCAAAATTGTTCACAATTTTAATAGCCTCTATTTGGTTATCCCTCAGCCTTTTCTTTTCGAGAAAAGAGACCCAGCTGTTCTCCTTTTCCTGATATGTGTAAGCTCATAGGTGTGACATCGTCCTTGTGGATCCTCGCTAGTGCCTCTATGTATTTATATATAATATTAGAACTGTACACAGTGCTCCATGGATGTTCTAACCAAGGTTTGATGCAAACTTAGCAACCCTATCCCTCTAGAAATAAACCCCAGTGCTTAATTTGCTCTTTTCTGGCCTTTAATAACCTGACATAAATTTGAGAGATTTGTGTATTTGTACTCCCAGTCCTTGTACTCCATTTAGATTCTTATTTTCCAAGTAATATATAACCTCCGTGTTTTTCTTACTGTAACATAATACCTCAGATATGTTGAAGTTCAGAACTGGAAAAAGTTAGAGTTATAACGATCAAGTTGAAAGGCAGGGAAAGCGAGGGAAGGAAGGAGAGATTAAGTGACAAAAATGGTGATGGTGCAAGACCAAAGGGGTTGCTAATGGGACAAGTCAAGAACAAAAGAGGAGGTTTAAACGAGAATAGCAGAATCATTGCTATCGGCCAACATTCAACGGTTCAAGAAAGCAACTCACTACCAAGAAAGACAACCAGTGATGGGCTGGGTTTCCCTAACAGCACAGTGGGTGTACCTACACCAGATGGACACCAGCCGTTCAAGAAGGCAGCTCAGCACCACCTTCTCAAGGACAACTATAGGCAACAAGTACTGGTTTAGCCACTGATGCCCACATTCCGATAATTAATTTTTAAAAATTCCTAAAGTTTTAAGATCATTGTAAACTTTTGGTAAACCCATACAACAATTTACATGAAATTATTTTGCATATTTGAAATATTTTTAATGAAGAAAATTTCTGATGTTTTTAACTTTCTGTTCACAATATATTTCTTTTGCCTGACAACATTCAGCCACCTCAGGTCCTTTCATTTGACATGGTTAAAAGAAGACTATCATATTTCGTGAGGCTATGATTGCAGTATGTGTCTCTCCATTTGATGCCATAAGTTAATATTACCATGCATGGTCTTGTTTAGTCTATAAATAGCTGGCATGAAACCTGTGGCTATGTATAACTGACTTGTGTCTGCTGAAAATGGCAGATGGCAGATGTTGGGAACCTCACTTTAAGTCATTTAGTTAGCTGTAAAAGGATGAATTTTGCAAGTCTCTTCACCCTGTGCCATCGATTGTCCAATTGACAACACCTTCTGACATTCCTCTTTACACCTCGTGCTGCTGAGTTACTCTGCTCACCCTCTGCTTTCGATGTGTCAGGGTCAGGCGTGGATACTTAGGAAACACTGAGCCACTCATGGACACCAGCCGGTGAGCTCTGTAAATGTCAGCTGTTGCTCAATGAGTAACTCTGAGTCAGGAGATTGTGGCGTTAAGTCTCACTCCAGAAACGTAAGCCTTCTATCTAGGCTGACGGTCGAGTTTTGGTACTGAGGGAGTGCTGTACTGGTGGGGGTGCTGTCTTTTTGGTGAGACCTTAAACCAAAGTGCTGTCTGCCCTCTCAAGTCCACTTAAAAGATCCCATAACACTATTTTGAAGAAGGGCAGGGGAGTTATCCCTGGTTTTAGGCTTAATGCTGCACAATTAACATCGCTATAAGATCAATTACCTGATCCTTATTAATGTGGGATCTTGCTATGCACATGTTGGCTGTCACAAATCTTATAATCCAATAGTGATCACTGTTCAAAAGTACTTGGCTATAAAGCACTTTAGGACATACTGAGACTTTGAAAGGCGCTAGGGAAATGCAAATCTTTCCTTTTGAACAACCTCCCTTAGTTGCAGCTGCAGACGCTCAGTAATATGCCACTGTGATTTTCAAGTTACATCGGGCCATGCTGTGGGTCAGTGCCCACCAGGAACAGGGTTGGGTCTGTAGGGCCCGTTGTAGCAAACAGAGAGTGAAATCCTTGCTCCATGATGTTTACTCAGGTTTCAGACTGAAGTAGTGCAGAGGGAAGGCCACTCCGCCATCATTGCTTCTTCCTGCTTCTCCTCTCAGCCCAGCTCCTAAAGGTATCGCCTCATACTGTATTCTCTTCCAAGATCTTCAGCTCCCAATTCCTCGTCCAAGCAGGAGCCCTGATGGTGACTGTCCTATTAATGGATGTCTCTGATTTTTTAGGTTTCTCCACCTCCTACACTGTCTCCTAAGCACCTTAACAAAAAAAGGACTTGTATTTAAATAGTATCTATCATGACCTCAGGACATCCCAAAGTGCATAAGACCCAATGAAATGTAGTCACTGCTGCTCGGTAGGAAACATGGCAGCCAATTTGCACAAGTAAGCTCTCGCAGAATATTATAACACATCTAAAATATTTGTTTGGTGCTTTTGGTTGAGAGTTAAATATTGTCAAGGGCACTGTGGAGAACTCGGTGCTCCTCTTCGAATTAGTGCCACGGGATCATTTACATCCACCTGACAGGGCAGACAGGGCCTCGGTTTAATACCTCATCCAAGAGACAGTGCAGCACTCCTGCAGTACTGCACGGGTCATGCGCTCAAGGCTCTGGAGTGGGGTTCAACTACACAACGTTCTCTCTCCATGATCAGATTGCCACGTCTCCCAGATCATACACAATGTTGTTCTTCATTTCCAGTGATATCTGCTTCAGTCAACATTTCCCTTTTCCCATCTAAAGACCCAATTGTCTTTGACTCTAATCCCTCTGTGACTGCCAGCTATCATGGAGAATTTATTACATGCAGGATAGATTTGAGTTTTTCAACAACATTGCACTGAGCTAAAGTCTAAATGCTGCTCACAGCTGCAGCTCTGATCTTCACTAAGACTGGATAAGTCAAACAAATTCAATTAATAAAAACATTAACACTGAGTATGCAATGCCAAGAGTGCCTTGTCATGGAACAGGATATAGATGACTGAAGAGGCACAGCTAGTTCAGAACTGACAACAGTGGAAGAAATTCATTTGGCTCCAAATGTTGCTGTTGAACTGACAGAGCGAGATTTAATCAGTTAAATATTACAGGTCAAAGTGAGTCCAGTGTTAGTCCAGATTAACTAAAGTCAAACATACATGCAACATATGCTGATATTGGGTGACAAGGAACCTACACAAAGGTATTGTCACAGGATTTGTGTGGTCCCTTCCAGTCCATAATCCTGATATTTGTCTGTAAGGTGTGTGTATTTCCTTACCCTCACACTGATTTTTCCTAATTTCAAATAAATTCCAGCTGCAGGCTTTATGGTGATTTTAAATATAAAGAAGGGTATTTATTATCACACACATGCTCAGAATTTTGAAAAGCAATGTCTCAGGCACTTGTCTCACTCACACCATCACACATGCAAAGATTAGATACAGATGAAATTAAAGCTGTAATTATAAAGGCAAAATGTATAACTCAGTCTTTATGTCAGTGCAGGCCTATTGCCTTCCTGGTTGAGTTGATCCTTTAAATGGAGTGAAGTTTTTTAGAAACAGAGGTGTAATAAACTTGGGGTAGCGGGCAGGTTTCTTGTTAGAAACAGTAAACTTTATTTACAGAGCTCCTGATGAAACTACATGCTTGTACCAAGACCAAGGCTAGAAAACCCCGCCCCTAAGACTACCTGCGCTCAGGGCTGATTCGTCTGTACAGTCACATGATCCTCATAACAGTATGAAAAGTTTTACTTACAATTACTACAAAAGGATTCTCATGAAGCTGCGAAGCCTCTTGAATACAAAAAGCCAGAAGATTGGTTCTCGGGTGGATTTGGAACCTGGAGCAAGGACAGCCCTATGGCTGCAATAGTAGAGTTTCAGCTATGATGGTTCAGCTGTGTCTCTGAATTTGCTTTGATCAGGGTATTTTAAACTGCACTCTCCCTGATAGTTAGTTTCAGTCATATGACAGGAGATTTAACATATCTGGGTCCAGACCACCACAAAGAAAAGTACAGCACAGGAACAGGCCCTTCGGCCCTCCAAGCCTGCACCGATCATATTGCCCGTCAACTAAAACATTTTGCACTTCCGGGGTCCATATCCCTCTATTCCCATCCTATTCATGTATTTGTCAAGCTGCCTCTTAAACCCCACTATCGTACCTGCTTCCACCACCTCTTCTGGCAGCGAATTCCAGACACTCACTAACCCCTGTGTAAAAAACTTGCCCCGCACATCTCTAAAGTTTTCTCCTCTCACCTTAAATCTATGTCCCCTAGTAATTGACTCTTCCACCCTGGGAAAAAGCTTCTGACTATCTACTCTGTCCATGCCACTCATAATTTTGTAAACTTCTATCAAGTCGCCCCTGAATCTCCCTCGCTCTAGTGAGAACAATCCGAGTTTCTCCAACCTCTCCTCATAGCTAATAACCTCCAGACCAGGCAGCATCCTGGTAAACCTCCTCTGCACCCTCTCCAACACCTCCATATCCTTCTGGTAATGTGGTGACCAGAATTGCACGCAATATTCCAAGTGTGGCCTAACCAAGCTGCAGCATGACTTCCCAGCTTTTATACTCAATACCCCTGCCGATGAAGGCAAGCATGCCATATACCTTCCTGACTACCTTATCCACCTGCGTTGCCACTTTCAGTGACCTGTGGACCTGTACACCCAGACCCCTCTGCCCATCGATGTACTTAAGGGTTCTGCCATTTACTGTATAATTCCTACCTGTATTAGAACTTCCAAAATGTATTACCTTGCATTTGTCAGGATTAAACTCCATCTGCCATATCCCGTTGTATCCTTTGACAATCCTCTTCACTATCTGCAACTCCTCCAATCTTAGTGTCATCTACAAACTTACTAATTAGCCCAGTTACATTTTCCTCCAAATCATTTATGTATACTATAAACAGCAAAGGTCCCAGCACTGATCCCTGCGGAACACCACTAGTCACAGCTCTCCATTCAGAAAATCACCCTTCCACTGCTACCCTCTGTCTTCTATGACCAAGCCAATTCTGTATCCATCTTGCCAGCTCACCTCTGATCCCGTGTGACTTTACCTTCTGTACCAGTCTGCCATGAGGGACCTTTTCAAAGGCTTTACTGAAATCCATGTATATAACATCCACTGCCCTTCCGTGTCGATTACCTTTGTCACTTCCTCGAAAAATTCGACCAAGTTAGTGAAACACGACCTCCCCTTCACAAAACCATGCTGCCTCTCACTAGTACACCCACTTGCTTCCAAATGGTAGTAAATCCTGTCACGAAGAATCTTCTCCAATAATTTCCCTACCACTGACGTAAGGCTCACCGGCCTGTAATTTCCTGGATTATCCCTACTACCCTTCTTAAACAATGGCACAACATTGGCCATTCTCCAGTCCTCTGGGACCTCACCCGTATCCAGTGAGGATGCAAAGATTTCTGTCAAGGCCCCAGCAACCTCCTCCCTTGCCTCCCTCAGTACTCTGGGGTAGATCTCATCTGGCCCTGGGGACTTATCCACCTTAATATTCTTCAAGACACCTAAAACGTCCTCTCTTTTGATCTCAACATGATCCAGGCTATCTACACACTCTTGCCCAGACAAATCGACCGCTAGGTCCTTCTCTTTGGTGAATACTGATGAGAAGTGTTCATTTAGTATCGCTCCCATTTCTTCTGTCTCCACACACAGATTCCCACCTTTGTCCCTGAGTGGGCCTACCCTTTCTCTGGCTACCCTCTTGCTTTGTACATATGTATAAAAGGCCTTGGGATATTCTTTAATCCTGGTTACCAGTGACTTTTCATGACCCCTTTTAGCCCTCCTGACTCCTTGCTTAAGTTTCTTCCTACTTTCTTTATATTCTCCATGATACGATGATGTTTGGCAATGATCAATCGCTCTTATCTCTGCCCTAACTTGAGCTCAAATATTCTTCTTTGCTCAATATGGCACTCAGAGATTGATGCTGGGGGGCAAATGGAACTGAGATTGATGCTGGGGAACAATTGGAACTGAAATTGATGCTGGAGGGCAATTGGAACTGAGATCGATGCTGGGAGGCAATTGGAACTGAGATTGATGCTGGGGGGCAATTGGAACTGAGATGGATGCTGGGGGGCAGTTGGAACTGAAATCGATGCTGGGGGGCAATTGGAACTGAGATGGATGCTGGGGGGCAGTTGGAACTGAAATCGATGCTGGGGGGCAATTGGAACTGAGATTGATGCTGGGGGGCAGTTGGAACTGAGATCGATGCTGGGGGGCAGTTGGAACCGAGATCGATGCTGGGAGGCAATTGGAACTGAGATTGATGCTGGGGGACAATTGGAACTGAGATTGATGCTGGGGGGCAATTGGAACTGAGATCGATGCTGGGGGCAATAGGAACTGAAATTGATGCTGGTGGCAATAGGAACTGAAATTGATGCTGGGGGACAATAGGAATTGAAATCGATGCTGGGGGACAATAGGAACTGAAATCGATGCTGGGGAGCAATTGGAACTGAGATCGATAGGTTTTTGTTGGACAAGGGCTATCAAAGGATATGGAGTTAAGGCAAGTAAATGGAAATGACTAGCCATGATCTAAATGAATAGCAGGTAAGGTTCTAGGGCCAGCTATGTTTATTTCCTCACTGGATGACTTCTAGAACATTGCTGAAGACATTCACACAAATGTCTTTTTATTCCATTTTAACACAGTCGGCAACGCTTTCACGTTAAACAGTTTCTATATGGAGAGAGGAATTTGTTAGCATATGAACACACTGAGGAAATGTAAGTTGAGGCCTCCCTGTGAAAAGTCTGTGTTTTGTGATGACCAATTTATCAGAAAAAGACAGGATGTGGTTTGAAGATTTTTCTACCTTTAATATTTAAGCAGTTATCTAACTTTCCCATTTCTATCACTTTTCCCCAGAGGGAGTTTTATTTTTAACAAAACGAGTTGATAGTTTCTGGAATGCATTGCCTGGGCCTGAGGTTGAGACTAAGGCAGGCGATGGGTATGGTGGAGGCAGCAGGTACCAACACTCCCATGGTCTTTTATTTAAAGAACAGTGTAATATAGATGAATTGTGAGAAGACAGGCTGGCAGCCACCTGAATATGACCAACCCATCCTGGCCATGCCATATTCTGCCCTATGTTGGCTGAACCTCACCAAAATTACCAGCATGTTTATAGCTATATTTGTGAAGACTTGACTGAATGGACACCAGGAAGAACTCCTCTGCTCTTCTTTGGAATATTGCCATGGGATTTTTCACATCCATCTGAAATCCACGGCCTTCTGACTCACAGGTGAAACCCCTCATGGCCTAATCGACACTGTAAACCATCCAGGAGAGCCTTTCAAGTCAATACTGAGTGCTGAAAACTGTTTCGTCTTGTCTTCAAGGTCTAGACGGGGTCTTTGGGGTTTGTCTGTTCTCCTAAAGTAAGCTACTCGAGATTGTAGTTTGTTAAAACAATTATTCTTTATTTACAGCTACCAAATACATATTGGGATCCCTGCACAAGGCTAGATTTCTGCTTCCTCCAGACCTCAGTTACTCAATCATGTGGTTTCACATCAGCATCATGTGCTTCTGATCTTAACCCTTTACTCTACATCTTCCTCCCAAGTCTTTATTGAATTATATACACATATTATATCTACATCTCCCCCCAAGTCTTTATCACATTATATACATGCTCCTACATCTCCCCCCCAAAGACTCAGACCTTACAGGGTTAGTCTCTGAGGTGCTTTGGCCAATCTCCTTGATCTGAGGCCGACGACATTCCTGACTTTCCCATTGGTCAGTATGAATGCTCTTCTCCTGGATGACTGTAGAGATTTGGCTTGTTTCTTGTTCCTGATTTCCATCAGGATCTGGGTCGTAAGCCCAAGTTTCTATTGACTTTCTTTCCCAGGATATTAAGGTGCTGCGGTTTCTCTTTTCAGTTCTCTGGTCCGTCTCAATCTGTACGGTATCGGTTGTGGAATTCTATCGATTATTGTACTTTCTTTCTGTTTGTCTCGTACCCTTACTCTCTCTCTGGGCTTCAACACTGATAACTCTCATGCTCTGTGCCTGAAGTTAAAGTTATGAATCTGTTTGTATCTCCATTCTTCCTCTTGCTGTTGGCTGTGGTCATTTGAGGTGATATTACATGTTAGTTTCTGTTGCAGAGCTGGAAGCTGTGTTCTCAATCTCCTTCCATTAACAACTCCTCTGGTAAGAAACTATTTTGTAACGGTGAGGTTTGGTAACTCAGGATAGATAAATTTAGGCCTTGACTCTTCTTCATCAAGTCTTTAATGGTTCTCACACCTCTCTCAGCTTCTCCATTTGCTCGAGGATAACAAGGTGAGCTGGTTATGTGAATAATACGTATTCCTTCGCAAAATTTTGGAATAATTCATTAGCAAATTGCAGACCATTGTCTGACATCACAATGTCCGGAATGCCATGTGTTACATAAATTCGCTTCAGTGAGTGAATGGCTGCATCCACCCTGATGTTGGACAATCTGGTCACTTCAATCTACCTTGGGCAGTAACCAATGACAATAAGGAATATCTTGCCTTTAAAATCAAATAAATCCATTCCCAGGCGCTCCCATGGCCTTGATAGAAAAGTAGAAAGTGAGAGTGGTTCTTTTTGCTTTTGGCTTTTCACTGCATGTGTAAGACAATCAGAAATCATTTCTTCTGTAGAATGAGTAATGCCTGACCACCAGACTGATTATTGGGCTCTTGCTCGATACTTTGCTGTCCCTAGGTGACCTTGGTGAAGCCTTTGAAGAGTATCAAGCCGAAGTGTTCTTGGAATGGCTATTCTGTCACTAAACTAGGAATTCATTAATGATTATGAGCTACTTCCTCTGATTGACAATTGCCATAGTACTGGATTATTGGGAGTATAGTCTGGACATCCTTTCAGATAGTATTCTCTTATCTGGACACATTCTTTGTATGGTTGCTGTGCTTCTTTTATCTCCTGTAGCCCCTTTGCAGTAACCTGTGGGTGTTGAATAATGGGAGACGCATGTGCTTCTACCTCCTCGATGAAATGCAAATCCGGTAGATTGTTCTTCCAACAGGTATCCTAAATGGTGTATCTTCTGTCGTCTGGTACTTCCCTGTTATGGAGTCATATCTCATTCATCTTAATCTGAGCCATTGGGTTCTTCACAATCTCTTTCATGTTTACAAGAGTGACTAGTGGCTTATAGTCTGTTTCTATTTTGAACCACAATCCCATCACATAGTCAGAGAAATTCTCACAAGTCCATGCTGCTGCCAATACTTCCTTCTCGATTGTATCATATCTTTACTCTGTGTCTGTGAGTGACCTTGAGGCAAAGTGAACCAGCCTATGTCTACCATCACTCTGTACCTAAAATTATACTGTACCCAGACCTGTGGATGATGCATCTGCTGCAGTTGGGATTGGTAATTCTGGGTGGTGACGTGCTAGAATTTCAGAGTAAATGAAAAAACTTTTGATTTTTTCGAAAGCGTTTTGCTGGTCTGCATTCCAGCACCACTGCTGACCCCGATTCAACAGCTGTCTCAAAGGTTCATTGAACTCTGCCAAATTTGGTGGAAACTTGCCTACTTGGTTACTGTGCCAAATAATCTCTGAAGTTCAGTATCGTTGAATTCAGGATTATTGAAACACTCTGATCACTTTTATTTCTTACGGGTTCATTGTTATTCCAGAGACTTGTACAATGTGACCTAGAACTTTAATCATAAGTTTTGCAAGCTCACATTTTTCATTCAATGTTAGGCCTGCATCCTGTAAGACTCTCAGGGCTGCTCTGACTCTGAGACCATGCTCTTCTCTCAGGGAGCCATGTATAAATATGTTGTCCATATGTTATATTAATCCTTCCGTGCTTTCTCGAGTGGGACACATTGTTCTCTGGAAAATTTGAGGAATGGACAAAATTCCAAATGGTCATCTTAAAGCAATAATGACTGAATGGTGTTATAAATGTGGTCAGCAATTTGGATTCTTTGTCCAGAGACAACTGCCAAAATCCACTGTTTGCATCTAATTTGGAAATAGACGGCTCTTGGTTAGTTTGGCAAGACTGTCATATACTGAGGCCATCGGGTGGATCTCACATTCCACTGGCACAGATTCTAATTGAGCTGTTTGGCTTTGGGACCATAACCATTCCTGAGCACCACTTTGTTGGCATGGTTACTGGTGAGATAAACCCTTGCTGTAGCATGTTCTCGATTTAACCCTTGACTCTGCCCAAGAGTGGGTGAGGGACGGTCATTGGTGTAAAGAGTTAAATTGGTTTAGTGTAAAAGCTGGCATGGTAATATGGTATTCAACCTGCAGTCTTCCCAATCCTATAAGTAATGTTGGAAATTCATTCTTTCATATATTGTTGTCATGATCATGAGCAACTTTATCAACTTTATAGATTAGCTTCAATTTTAAGCACGCCTTCTCACTTAGTAACAAAGCATCTTGATTCCAGATGACATACAGAGGTTCAATGATTTCTCTATTGTACTTCAATTTTGTCATGTGTTGGCAACATCCCACATAGTCCCAACTAGTCCCTGTAACTTGATAGATGAAGGTTGTGGTGTAACATGTTCAAGCCACTTTAATTTACTGGATAAGACAGACACTCTTGCCCCTGTGCCTATTTTAAACTCTGTGGGGTGTCCATCCATTTCAAGTTTAATACTCCAGTATTTATTACGGTTGTACCAAACACTGGAATTGTTGCTGCTTCACTGGTGTTGCTTGTTGATTCTGGCCAGTGCTCACTGCTATCTGAACTCTGGGTCTCAGCTTGCCCCTGTTGCACCCATGATGCCCTGACTTTTGGGTGAGTTTTGAATCTGTCCTTTTTGCTCTTCTTTTAAGGATCTCTTGACTTGCTAGGTACGTAGCTGCTTCTTGGAGTTTTCTCTGGGTGTTTCACACATTGTCCACTGCCACCATGTTACATCATCCTGAGCTGTTCCCTTGGAAGTTTTTATCAGCGCTGGTTTGCCATTGCCCTTCCACTCTCAGGCGCAGAGTGAGGAGACAGGTCCGAAGCCTACCTCTGCCAGAACAAGAATCAAACCCACACTGTTAGTGTTATTCTGAACCACACACTGGCCAGCTAATCATCTGAGCTAACTGGGCCCCTCTCGGTCACGCACCATCCTATGTAACAAGGTTTAGAGGTTAATGCAGCCTTAAGTTTGAGCTCAGATTCTAAGCTGACACTCAAATGCAGTTACTGAGCAGTGTTGCACAGTCAGGTGGAATCTTTCAGATGAGACATGAAGCTGTGGCCCCTCCTGCCCCCTCAGGTGGATGTGGGCATTGTTTCAAACAAAAGCAGGGGAGTTCTCCCCAGTTTTCTGGACAATATTTAGCCCTCGACGAACACCACCAATACTGATTAACCGGTCATTATTTCATTTCTGTTTGTGAGAACTTGCTGTGTGCCAATTAGCTGCTGTGTTTCCTACATTTCAACAGTGACTACACCTCAAAAATCTTCAATGAACTTTGGCTGTAAAATGCATTGGGGTGTCCTGAGGTTGTGAAAGGTGCTATATAAATGCAAGTTCTTCTTTTTGATTGAGTAGTTGGATAAAGGAAAAGGTTTGAAAGGATATTGGATCAGGGTAGATAAATGTGATTAGAATTCTCTAAATGCCATCATGGGTGAGTTGGCCAGTTCCTGTGTTGTGACTGCTATGTATTTCAATGCATAAAACTCTGCTTTTTAATAGCTTCTATTTGGTTAGCAAAATAGTTTTCATATTCTGTAATGTTTCAAAATGAGATCAATTCAATATAACCTTGGCCAATAGTTGAGGTTCGTCCACACCAAGAACTACTAAAAAGCACACAGCAGTAATGTTTGTAGTCCGCTATACGTTATTCTCTGAAATTATCTGAGAAACATCCAGTTCAGTTTCTTATCTGGAAAATGTAGCACCATCAATTCTTTTTATTGCTTCTTCTCAGGATATGGATGTCACTGGCCTGGACCCAATTTGCAAACCCCAATTGCCCTTGAACATGTAATGGTGCACCACCTTCCTGAACCCCGGCAGTCCCTGTGGGAAAGATAAATGCTGTTAGGATTTTGATCCAGTGATAATGAAGGAGTAGGGATAAGCCCAAGGTGGGATCGTTCATGACTTAGAGGGAACCATGAAGATGGTGGTGTTCCGATGAGGCTGTCCAAGACTTCCAAGTTTCAGAAAGTATGGGATTGGCACATGGTGGTGAAGTACGTTTAGTGAGTTGCTGCAGAGAACTGTACGGTACGCTCCGCAGAGAACTGTACGGTACGCTCTGCAGAGAACTGTACGGTACGCTCCGCAGAGAACTGTACGGTACGCTCCGCAGAGAACTGTACGGTACGCTCCGCAGAGAACTGTGTGGTATGCTCCGCAGAGAACTGTGTGGTACGCTCCGCAGAGAACTGTACTGTACGCTCTGCAGAGAACTGTACTGTATGCTCCGCAGAGAACTGTACGGTACACTCCGCAGAGAACTGTACTGTACGCTCCGCAGAGAACTGTACACTACACTCCGCAGAGAACTGTTCTGTACGCTCCGCAGAGAACTGTACTGTACGCTCCGCAGAGAACTGTACTGTACGGTCCGCAGAGAACTGTACGGTACGCTCCGCAGAGAACTGTACGGTACGCTCCGCAGAGAACTGTACGGTACGCTCCGCAGAGAACTGTGTGGTATGCTCCGCAGAGAACTGTGTGGTACGCTCCGCAGAGAACTGTACTGTACGCTCTGCAGAGAACTGTACTGTATGCTCCGCAGAGAACTGTACGGTACACTCCGCAGAGAACTGTACTGTACGCTCCGCAGAGAACTGTACACTACACTCCGCAGAGAACTGTTCTGTACGCTCCGCAGAGAACTGTACTGTACGCTCCGCAGAGAACTGTACTGTACGGTCCGCAGAGACCTGTACTGTACGCTCTGCAGACACCTGTACTGTACGCTCTGCAAAGAACTGTACTGTACGCTCCGCAGACACCTGTACTGTACGCTCCGCAGAGAACTGTACAGTACGCTCCGCAGAGAACTGTACTGTATACTCTGCAGAAAACTGTACTGTACGCTCCGCAGAGAACTGTACTGTACACTCCGCAGAGAACTCTATGGTACACTCCGCAGAGAACTCTATGGTACGCTCTGCAGAGAACTGTATGGTACGCTCCGCAGAGAACTGTACTGTACGCTCCGCAGAGAACTGTACGGTACACTCCGCAGGGACCTGTACGGTTCGCTCCGCAGAGAACTGTATGGTACACTCCGCAGAGAACTGTACTGTACACTCCGCAGAGAACTGTGCGGTACGCTCCGCAGAGAACTCTACGGTACACTCCGCAGAGACCTGTACTGTATACTCCACAGAGAACTGTACTGTACACTATGCAGAGAACTGTACTGTACGCTCCACAGAGAACTGTACTGTACACTCTGCAGAGAACTGTACTGTACGCTCCGCAGAGAACTGTGTGGTATGCTCCACAGAGAACTGTACCGTACACTCTGCAGAGACCTGTACTGTACGCTCCGCAGAGAACTGTACTGTACGCTCTGCAGAGACCTGTACTGTACGCTCCGCAGCGAACTGTACACTACACTCCGCAGAGACCTGTACTGTACACACCGCAGAGACCTGTATGGTGTGCTCCGCAGAGAACTGTACTGTATGCTCCACAGAGAACTGTACTGTACACTCCGCAGAGACCTGTACTGTACACTCCGCAAAGACTTGAACTGTACACTCCGCAGAGACCTGTACTGTACACTCTGCAGAGAACCGTGCGGTACACTCCGCAGAGAACTGTACTGTACACTCCGCAGAGAACTGTACTGTACACTCCGCAGAGACCTGTACTGTACGCTCTGCAGAGAACTGTGCGGTACACTCCGCAGAGAACTGTACTGTACGCTCCGCAGAGACCTGTACTGTACGCTCCGCAGAGAACTGTACTGTACACTCCGCAGAGAACTGTACTGCAGGCTCTTCAGCCTCAAGGCTGGAACTTCCCCTTCCAGAGGATGAGTGCAGTTGCAGGTGGGTTTTGCAGTGCTTTTCCTGCTGGGCGATGTCACAGGAAATCATACCCAATTTCACGCTTTGAAGCTCATTAATAATTCAGCGGCGAGTAGCTCTCGAAAGCACACAGCCAGGGGTTGGCAGCAATTCATTCACTCTGCCGTCACCTCATGGGTGAAGGTCTAGGCACCATGTTTGAGACGCACGTGAACAGACACATTACCCTCAACAGCCCAGCAACTACATAGGGCTCCACTGAAGGAGGAGGTTCCCACGCTCAGCAGCGACTCCCTTGGGGCCCTCCTCTGTGGAGTCCACCAGCACCGGGATGTCCTCTACCCCAGGGATGGCTCCAGGAGACTCCAACAGCCTCACCGCGCCCGCCTGGGAGGCAGCTGTCCTAGAAACGCCAACCAGGGCAGGAAGAGGATGGATGATCTCACCCCCCCTGCCAGGGCAAGTCAACCTCCTCCTCACTCCAGTCTCACCCTCTCTTCATGGCTTCATGCACTGAATGGGTCGCACTGCTCAGGGATCTCACACAATATCAGCGGTGGGGGGGGCGGTGGGGGGGACATCAGCACTGATTGTCTCTCAAGCATTTTAACCTCACCAGCATCTCATCTATCCTGCTGCACAACCTCTACCCTCAGCCCTTACTGGGGAGGGCTGGGCACACACAGCAGGTGTGAACGCCCCCCAGTCTCTCCTCCTCTTCTCATCGTGTTCCATCCATTTATCTACCTGCAGGCCAAGCTCACCCACAACCCGAGGGTGCTATCCCAGAGGGGAGGAGGGACAGCAGACGTCCAGGAGCTGTGCCAGATTGAGGAGGATGCCACTGAACAGGCAGGAGAAGGTAAAGGTTGCCCCTGTGGGGGGGAGGGGAGTGAGATCAGCATCTCTCAGCCAGTACAGATCAGCCCTCCATGAGTGGATCACCTCATGATAATCACAGTGAGTGACATGCAATGTTTTATTTGCCTGCTTACGAGGTAAATCTCTACCTTCTCTCTCTGACAGGCCCAGGCAGACCACCGGAGCTATCATAAGCCCCAGTCCCTCAGGACACCTCAGAGGAGGAGGCTGACAATGCCTCAGGTGAAGAGGTGTCACTGAGTCCACCTACAGCCTCCAGCAGCTCAGAGACACACGGGGTGGGTCATGGACCTAGACCAGACCCAGGCTCACATTCTGGGGAGACCCTCAGTGTCGCTGCAGCATTCAGAGGCAGGGACAGCCCAGCTCCCTGGCACTGCTGGAGGTCAGGCACCTGCTGAGTCCAAGTCAGATGATGAGCCTCTGGAAACAGCCATGCCACACGTGGTAGAGATACAACGACAAGCGGCAGAACATCAGGCAGAGTCGGGACAGGCTGTCAACAAACGACAGCAAAGGATGGAGCAGTCTGTCCACATTCTGTCTGGTGTGATGACTCTGACATGTGAGCGCATCAAGATCTCCATGGGAAGGGTAGCAGCTATCTTGGAGACCTTGGGCCAGCAGATCCTGTTGGATTTGCGCTCAGACCTGCACTCCATCGCTATCAGCATTGGTGGGATCCATCAGTGGCTAGGCGAGAAGGGGCCTGGGCACCTAGACCTCCCTCCAGGTGCCCCTTTTCCACAAGGATTCAGGCAGAGGCCCTTGGGCACCCACAGGGAGCAGGACCAACAGCTTGAGACATCTGGGACATCCACCCAGGTGACTCTGAGCGTCCAGCTGATCCAATTCCCTCTGCCCGTGACCCGCTCACCTCCAGCTGTACAGGCCGAGGAGGGTACATCTGCCCCACAGCAGGAAGCCCAAAGCAGCTCAAGGCCTCCAGGTTTTGGCCCTCCAAAGTCATCACAGACAACAGGAAGTAGCAGTCAGCAGAGGCCTCCATCTTTGCTATGGATGTCGGGGCTGCACCAAAACATAGCAGTAGGGTTAGAAAAATTAAGATATGTTGACATCACTCCGGGTCCTGGGTGTTCAATGACTGTAAATATCATGCAGCTTTGTAAATACGTTTGCTGTTCATGAGAATGGCCTTGTCATTTGAAAGCGTCATGTGTCAATGTGCCCTCTTACTGAGAGGCTGAGCCATGCTCCCAGTCAGTGATCACCTCCCACTGTGAGCCTCACATTCCTGTGATACGTAGCTGACTCATGATAGTTACCTGACCCTTGTGTAATGTCAGGGAGATCTGTCAAACTCTACTGGATGTGTTTGAAGAATGTTTTAGTAAATCTATCTTTAATAGACAACATGGAGTTAGCCATGTTCAAAGCCTTGGAGGGTTAACTGCAATTGTCTGTGAAAATGAGATGGCTGTCTTCATTAGCACTGCCAAAGCATAACGCCTGTAGCCATGGTCTGTCCAACCATGTGTGCAGCTCAGTGTCTGCTAAGAGTTTCTTGTTAAGGTGGTGACGACTGCATCACTTGCTTTGATGCAGTGTTTGAGCTCTTGTGCCGATTTTCACTTCCCAGAGCGGACAGATACAGGGTTCACCGCTGACCTTTCCAAAGAGTAGGGCCAGGTGAATCATGAGGGTTGAAGGTGCAAGTCCGAATGCTGAACTTGCTCTCGATGTAACTGGTTCAAAAGGCCATTCAGTGCACTGGCACAGCACTAAGGGACAGGAGGAATGTGGCCCTGTCCCATTGCCTGCACCTTACTCCTCCTGGTATCTTGTGGCTGTCAGTGTGTCACGGGCATGTCTTCCACGTTGTGCTTCTTCAACAGCATCCTCACATGGAAGCTGACCCCCATCTCCCTCTTCAGGTTCCTGCCCTTCCTCCTCTTCATTGTCCGAGGAGCTCTCAGCCTCCTCCATGTCTCCCTCTGGCAAGGGTCCCTCCCCCCCTCTTTGAAGTGCCAGGTTGTAAAGGGCACAACAGACCACGATGATATGAGAGACGCTCTGTGGCGAGGATTGCAGAGCCCCACCTGAGCGACCCCAACCTCTTCAGGATGCCATAGGTCTGCTCGATGATGCATCATGTCAATCAATGCCCCACTTTGTACCTCTCCACCAAGGCATCCTGAGGATGACACATGGGTGTCATGAGTCAGTTTTTGGGTAGGTGCCACTTATCCCCAAGCAGCCACCCTGTAACTGTCAAGGCCCTTCGAATATCTGAGGCACCTGGGAGTTTCTCAGGATATATGAGTCATGGGAACTCCCAGGGTACCTGGCACAAACATGCATGATGCGCTTCTGATGATCACACACCAGTTGAATGTTCAGGGAGTGAAACAGTTTCCTGTTAATGAACCTCAGGGGCTGCTGCCCTGGAGCTCTCCTAGCCACAAGTGTGCAATCGATTGCACCCTGTACTCTAGGGAAACCTGAGCTAGCTGCAAAGCCCAGAGATCTCAAAGCCTGGCTAGCTTCATCGAGTGTGCTGGCACATGACCGGGGAGAGGCCTCATCCTGAATGAGACACAGCCAGAGTGAGTGTGGGTATTGGCAATTTGGTGTACAGTGGGAATTCGGTGCAGAGGGGAAGAGGTGCTATTTGCATTTTTTTCTTTGCTATCCAACTTCTTAAACCTACAGAGAGTGGTCTTGCCCTGCTGCAGCAGTAGAGGCTACAAGGGAGAGGAATGACTGGTAAGTAGTGGGTAAGGTCAGGTAAGTATTTACTACTTTAATTGCTCATAGTTTAAGGTCTTTTTGTGGTTTATAGTTTGTATATTCTGCAGTAACGAGGATAAGGGAAGAAGGGCCCTAGAGTAATTGATTTAAAAGGTTTAATTTAAAGGGATAAGTCATGGCAGGAGAGCTCAAAGCCGTGGCGTGCTCCTCGTGCTCCATGTGGGAAGCCGGGAACATTTCCAGTGCCCAGGACCAGCATGTGTGCAGGAAGTGTGTCCAGCTGCAGCTTCTGGAAGCTCAGGTTTCAGAACTGGAACGGCGGCTGGGGACATTGTGGAGCATCCGCGAGTCTGAGAGCATTGTGGATAGCACGTTTAGAGAGGTGGTCACACAGCAGCTGAAGGGACTTGAGGAAGGAAGGGAATGGGTGACCACCAGGCAGTCAAAGTGAAACAGGCAGGTAGTTCAGGAGTCCCCTGGGGTCCCGCTCGCAAATCAGTATTCCATTTTGGAGGCTGATGAGGGCGCTGGTTCCTCCAGGGAGTGCGGACAGAGCCAAGCTTCTGGCACCATAAGCAGCCTGTCTGTACAGGAGGGGAGGAAGGGAGGAAGAGCAATAGTAATGGGGATTCTCTAGTCAGGGGAACAGATAGGCGCTACTGTGGCCATCAACGTGACTCCAGGATGGTGTGTTGCCTCCCTGGTGCCAGGGTCCAGGATGTCACTGAACAGCTGCAGGGCATCCTAAAGGGGGAGGGTGATACGGCAGAGGTCATGGTACAGGTTGGTACCAATGACATAGGTGGAAAGAGGGATGAGGTCTTGCACCAAGAATTCAGGGAGTTAGGCAGGTAAATCAGGACCTCTCAGGTTGTTTGAAGAAGTTCAAGGCCACTCTTGTGTTACAGGCACAGTGTTTACTGAGCGGAGTGTATATTGGTCAGAGTGTAAGTGAGGCAGGTATAAACCAGCCAGTGTGTATATTGAATGATGTGTATAATTGGGTATATATTTGGTGGGTGTATATTATGTGGGTGTACATTGTATGGGCTGCATTGTGGAAGGTGCGTATATTGGGTGGGTATATACTGGATGTGTGCATATTGAATGGGTGTATATTGGGTGGGTTTATATTGAGTATGGTGTATAATCGATGGGCTGTATATTGGGTAAGTGTGTATTGGACACATGTACATTGAATGGGTGCATATTGGGTGGGTTTATATTGAGTATGGTGTATAATCGATGAGCTGTATATTGGGTAAGTGTGTATTGGACACATGTACATTGAATGGGTGCATATTGGGTGGGTTTATATTGAGTATGGTGTATAATCAATGAGGTGTATATTGGGTAAGTGTGTATTGGGTGAATTGGGTGGGTGCTTATTGAGTGGATATATATTAGGTGTATATTGAGTAGGTGCGTATTAGGTGAAGTTGGGGTGCATATAGCATGTGATGCACATTAGGCGCAATCGTCCCAGGTTTGTACTAAGTGCAGTAGAGGGCAGGGAATAGGATGTTTTACCTGTTGGTCGTAATGGCAGGTTTTCACGCTGTATCATCCCAATCCCGCCTCATTAATCATGCACTCCCAGGAAACAGGCCATTTCACTGGTGGGTGGCTGCACCCTCCATCTCTCCCCTCACTGCTTCCTCACGCCGGCTGCCATATTTAAAGTGCAGCTGCAAACAAATCTCTCAGTGCTTCCAGCCCAGTACCGCCGCACAGAAGACATGGCCCCAAAAGGCAAGAAGACTTGCAGCCTCCTGATGTAGGTACACATCCTGAAGTGCCTTCTGGACACTGTTGGAGCAGCTGCAATGTCCTCTACCCCTGCTCTGGCCACAGGAGGTCCATCGGAATGTCATCTTGGGAGGCAGTGGCAGCAGTGGATCTCACACCTTCTCCTCCCTCCCAGAACAATGATAGGGACCCCTTGTCCTCAATTATCACCCCACCAGCTTCCATATTCAAAGGATCATCCTCCGCCATTTCCGCCAACTCCAGCATGATGCCACCACCAAACACATCTTCCCTTCACCCCCCCGGCGGCATTCCATAGGGATCGTTCCCTCCGGGACACCCTGGTCCACTCCTCCATCACCCCCTACACCTCAACCCCCTCCCACAGCACCTTCCCATGCAACCGCAGAAGGTGCAACACCTGCCCCTTTACTTCCCCCCTCCTCACTGTCCAAGGGCCCAAACACTCCCAGCATTTCACTTGCACTTCCCTCAACTTTGTCTACTGCATTCGCTACTCCCAGTGCGGTTTCCTCTACATTGGAGAGACCAAACGCCGACTGGGTGACCACTTTGCAGAATATCTTTGGTCTGTCCGCAAGCATGACCCAGACCTCCCTGTTGCTTGCCATTTCAACACTCCACCCTGCTCTCATGCCCACATGTCTGTCCTTGGCCTGCTGCATTGTTCCAGTGAAGCTCAACACAAACTAGAAAAACATCACCTCATCTTCCGATTAGGCACTTTACAGCCTTCCAGACTGAATATTGAGATCAACAACTTCAGATCTTGAACTCTCTCCTCCGTCCCCACCCCTTTTTGACCCCCTTTTTCCAAATATTTATTTTTAAATTTTTATATATTATTTTCCCACCTATTTCTATTATTATTTTTTAAAAATTTATTTCCATTTTTATTCAGTTTTATCCCCACCTTTTAGCCTATTTCGATCTTTTCTCCCACACCGTCCCCTCCCCCCACCCCCACCAGGGCCACGTGTCACTTGCTCATCCTGCTTTCTACTCTTAATGTCACCATTAGCACCTCCTTTAGCCAGTAACACCACCATCAACGCCCCTTTGACCTGTTGTTCATGACATCTTTGTCAATCTCTCCTTTGCCTCCACCTATGACTGGTCCCCTATCCAGCCCTACATGTCCCACCCCCCCTTAAACAGCTTATATTTCACCATATTTTTACTGCTCTTTAGCTCTGTTGAAGAGTCATACGGAATCAAAACGTTAACTCTGTCTTTCTCCCCACAGATGCTGTCAGAGCTGCTGAGTTTTTCCAGCAATTTCTGTTTTTGTTTCAGATTTCCAGCATCCGCGGTATTTGGTTTTTAGCTGCACAGAAAGAGGTTGGCCATCCAGTGCAGGGGGAGGGTGAATGATCTCATCTGTGCCACCAGGGTAAGGAACCACTCTAAACTCACACACTAACGCCCATCACACACTCACTGGCAGCTCACTCACTGCCAGCTCAAAGGACATCACCACTCACTCTCTCACACACACCATCACATCTCCATCTGGCCTCATCTCCTCTGGAGAATGCCTCCTCAGGTCTCACCCTCTTGAGGCCACTTACACCGATCAACATATGTCCCCACACAAACCCTGGGATACTCCCCTTCCCCAGTACAGCCCTCGCCCTGAAGCCTTTTTCACATGCCTGAGGCCACTTCTCCCCCTTCCCCAAGCAAGCCCTAGCCCTGCAACTGTTGAAAAGCCACCTCCACCTTACAGCTGGTCTGGTAGGTAGAGACCTGCCTGTGAGACCCCCTGAAAGTGATGTGGTGCTGCCTGTGAATCCTGGCACTGATGACTGCGAGCGCTGCCTGAAGCAAGATAGACAGACAAACCTCAAAGTCCCGAGTGAAGTGCAGCTCACCAGTGGCACGTTGTTAATGTACAGATGTGAAACACGCAGGGAGTAATCATGCTGATGTGCCCGGATGATCCAGCAAGGGAGATGATTTCAGCGAGCAGGGCTGGAATTAAAATCAAGTTCCTAACGGTGGGAAACATGACCGGCCATTGATGGGTGGAGAGGACAATGCCACAAAACTGATTTTTGGCCTTCCCACCAGATTGCCTGTTCTCGCCAATGGGCACAGAAAATTCCGCCCGTTGGGTGCGGTATATGTGTTGGTGTGTGTGAGGTGTGGTGTTTGTGGAGGGTCGAAATTAGATGGGGCATAAATGAGGCATCTGTGTCCAACTCTCTCTCTAGGTGGCTCGAATTAAATTGTCCCACAGCGTTCCAGAGCACAATACAGGGACTGCCTTTGAATGAATTTAAACAGTACCCGCAGACAATGTGTAATGTCCCAATAATCCTAACTGCTCTGTGCCAGAACGTACATATCACGGATATTTTGAATGTGTGAAATTCTTCCACATTGTACTGGAATAGCTACTGCAGGAAACAATCAACCTGGCATGGCTGGCACAGATTCTGTATTGGCATCACTTTAATGGGCACATTATTTCACACGTTCCAGTGATATGTGCTGTAGATTTATTGCAGCCTTTTTAATGAGAGAAGTGATTCAACTTGTGTTACTTGGCCCATGTTAGAATTCGAGTTCATTCCATGCCAGTTTCCTTCCCTCACTGTAACACAAAAAGAAAGACTTGCATTTCTATAGCACCTTTCACAACCACGGGTCATCCCAAAGCACTTTACAGCCAATGAAGCGATCTTGAAGTGCAGCCAGCAGAACAATGTTGGAAATTCGACAGCCAATTTGTACACAGCAAGATCCCACAGACAGCAGTGTGATTTTTGACCCACTAATCTGTTTTTGTGATGTTGATTGAGGATACTGGCACAGGGGATAACTCCACTGATCTTCTTTGAATGGACCTGAGAGGGCAGGCCCCCTAAAAGTGATGTGGTGCTGTCTGTGGGTCAGTTTAATATCGCAACTGAATGATAGTTCCTCTGATAGACTTCACTCATTCATTCCAAGGGTGTATAGCCAGCAATTGTGAAGAAAATGGCCTCAGATGTTCCGAATGCTGCCCCCTGTGGCTCAATGCCCCCTGTGGCTCAGTGCCCCCTGTGGCTCAATGCCCCCTGTGGCTCAATGCCCCCTGTGCCCCCTGTGGCTCAGTGCCCTCTGCCCCCTGTGGCTCAATGCCCCCTGTGGCTCAATGCCCCCTGCCCCCTGTGGCTCAGTGCCCCCTGCCCCCTGTGGCTCAGTGCCCCCTGTGCCCCCTGTGGCTCAGTGCCCCCTGCCCCCTGTGGCTCAGTGCCCCCTGCCCCCTGTGGCTCAGTGCCCCCTGTGCCCCCTGTGGCTCAGTGCCCCCTGCCCCCTGTGGCTCAGTGCCCCCTGTGCCCCCTGCCCCCTGTGCCCCCTGCCCTCTGTGGCTCAGTGCCCCCTGTGCCCCCTGCCCTCTGTGGCTCAATGCCCCCTGTGCCCCCTGCCCCCTGTGGCTCAGTGCCCCTGCCCTCTGTGGCTCAATGCCCCCTGCCCTCTGTGGCTCAGTGCCCCCTGCCCTCTGTGGCTCAGTGCCCCCTGCCCCCTGTGGCTCAGTGCCCCCTGCCACCTGTGGCTCAGTGCCCCCTGCCCTCTGTGGCTCAGTGCCCCCTGCCCTCTGTGGCTCAGTGCCCCCTGCCCCCTGTGGCTCAATGCCCCCTGTGGCTCAGTGCCCCCTGCCCTCTGTGGCTCTTACTTCTGATTAGAAGGTTGTAGGTTCAAGCCCACTTGGGAGACTTAAGAGTGTGAGCTAGGTTAGCAGTGCTGAGGGAGTGCTGCACTGCCAGAGGGGCTGTCTTTTGGAGGAATGTTAGATCAGGCCCTGACTACCCCCTGAGGTGGATGCAAAAACCCCCATGGCACTATTTTGAAGCCGAGCAGGGCAGTTCTCCCAATGCCCTGACCGATATTTCTCCTTCGATCAACATCTCATTGCTGTTTGTGGGAGCTTGCTGTACACAAATTGGCTGTGTGTTTCCTACGTTATAACAGTGACTACACTTCAACAGTGCTTCATTGGCTGTAAAGCAGTTTCCAGCCTCCTAAGGTTATGAAAGGCACGATATGAATGCAAGTATTTTTTCAAATGAAACAGAGTTCATTTAATGGTCTCGTTGTAACCTTTTTGACAGAGAAAACATTGGATTCAGGTTTCAATCTGTCAAATGGAGCAGCTCACAGTCTCAGCTGACAGAAATTCCATCTCGCTGTTCGTCTGGTGCAGTCTTGTTGAAAATTTTCCCTTTCTTAAATCTCCAATTTTCCTACTGAAACTAATCCGTTGCATTAAGAAAATAAGAAAAGATCTATAAATGTTCAGCCCTGTGATGACTGGGTGGTTTCACTGGGAACCAAGCAGCCAGGGAATGTGCATCTGCTCTGTTACTGTTCCACACACTGCGCTCTGAGTCACACTGAAAAAGGAAAAGCTTCACATTTTCATTTTCCAGGGGTTTCCCAAAGTGCTTCAAACCCAAATGAATTATCTTTCCATTATACTGTTGTAATCTAGGGAACTACAAGAGTTAAGTGCCACACAGCACCCACAAACTACAATGCGATATTTGACAAGATAAACTGTTTTTTTACTGATGTTGATTGAAGGATAAATATTGACCAGGATGCCAGATTTCCCTTGCTTCTCCGTCAATAGTTGGTGTGGGATCTTTTACATCCAACTAACAGGCCAGAGAAGGCCCTGGTTTCATTTCATATATCTGAAAGAAGAGGCCTCTGAGAGTGTAGCTCTCCCTTAGTATGGAACTGGGAGGGTCAGGCCAGACTGTGTACCCACACCATTGGAGTTAGGCTTGAACTCCAAGTCTAAATATGTGAATGAAACGTCAAAATGATGATGACATACATATCTAAAGTCCATCCATGTGTTTCTGAGGCAGCTCAAGAGCAGCTGCCCTGTGATCTTCCCGTTGAAAGATGTTTGTGTAATTCTTTCTCTCAACCATTCTTTTCTCATCAGTATCTCTTTGATCTTTTTAAGCCGTGAGAGCAATTCTCATGTTTTGAATTTGCTTTTGATCCAAGATTGATCAAAAGAACTAATTTAGTCTACACATCTCCAACAAGAGAGAATTTAACCATTGCCCCTTGACATTCAATGTCGTTACCATCACTCAATCCCCCACTATCAACATCCTGGGGGTGACCATTGACCAGAAACTGAACTGGACTAGCCCTTTAATACTGTGGCTACAAGAGCAGCTCAGAGGCTGGGAATTCTGTAGCGAGTAACCTGACTTCCCCAAAGCCTGTCATATGAACATATAAATTAGGAGCAGGAGTAGGCCATTCAGCCCCTCAAACCAGCTCCACCATTCAATAAGATTGTGGCTGTTCTGATTGTGGCCTCAACTCCACATTCCACCTACCCCCGATAACCTTTCACTCCCTTGTTAGTCAATAATCTATCTGCCTCTGCCTTAAAAATATGCATTGACCCAGACTCCACCGCTCTCTGAGGAAGAGAGTTCCAAAGCTTCACGATCCGCTGAGAGAATCTCCATCTTAAATGGGAGTCCCCTTATTTTTGAACTCTGTCCCCTAGTTCTAGTCTACTCCACAAGGGGAAACAGCCTCTCAGCATCCACCCTGTCTAGTCCCCTCACGATCTTATGTTTCAATAAGATCAACTCTCCTTTTAAACTCCACTGGATAAAGGCCCAACCTGTCCAACCTTTCCTCATAAGACAACCCACCATTCCAGGTATCAGTCTGGTAAACCTTCTCTGAGCTGCTTCATACACATTTAAATGCTTTCTTAAATAAGGAGATCAAAACTGTGCACAGTACTCCAGATGTGGTCTCAACAACACCCTGCACAACTGTAGCAAAACATCCCTATTTTTATATTCCGTTCCCCTTTGAAAACCATCTACAAAGCATAAGTCAGAAGTGTGAAGGAATACTCTACACTTGCCTGGATGAGTGTGATTCCAACAACTTGGGAAACTTGACTCTATCCAAGACAAAGCAGCCCGCTTGTTTGGAACCCCATCCACAAACATTCACTCCCTCCACCACCGACACACAGTAGCAGCAGTGTGTACCTCTACAAGATGCACTGCAGGAATTCACCAAGGCTCCTTCGACATCATCTTCCAAACCCGTGACCACTACCATCTAGAAGGACAAGGGCAGCAGATAGATGGGAACATCACCACCTGGAAGTTCCCCTCCAAGTCACTCACCATCCTGACTTGGAAATATATCACCATTCCTTCACTGTCGCTGGGTCAAAATCCTGGAACTCCCTCCCTAACAGCACTGTGGGTGTACCTACGCCACATGGACTGCAGCGGTTCAAGAAGGCAGCTCACCACCACCTTCTCAAGGGCAATTAGGGATGGGCAATAAGTGTTGGCCTAGCCAGCGACACCCAGGCCCTGTGAATGAATATGAGGGAAAAGCAGATCTTAGGGATCTGCTTGGCTGTGCAGACTCACAGGGACAGGCTGCATAATCTGATACACTTATAGGTCTGGTTCTGTTCAATTAGTTCTCAGCCTAGAGACCTGGTAAAAAGCCTAGTCAAAGGGAACCCATTTGAAACCTGTGCCCTGATCCAAATTCTGCTCTCCAAGGGAAATAAAAATCGTGTTTTTCATCACCTCAGGATTTCCCCTATACAACCGACGAAATACTTCATTGGAGTGCGATTGCTGTTGTAAAATAGGAACTTCTGCAGCCAGTTTGCACACAAGATGTGATCATGATCAAATAATTCCTGGTTGAAGCAGAAATATTCACATTGACCTGCTGACGGGGCCTTGATTTAGGGACTCGCCTGAAAGGCTGTGTTTAGAGATCAGAAATGGTTTTCATTAGAGAAATGACAATTGAGAAAAAATACAATACAAACTTTGAAAATAAAATGTAGATCCAAGTGATTTGATTTGGAGTGGAGGTATGAGAGCAGCACCAGCGATCAGAAACCTGCACTGGCTCAGCCAGGGTTTTGATCTGAAGCCTCTGGAGTGGGACTTTAACCCTATGACCTCCATTCACTTGGGGTTGATCGCCAAATGTGACTCTTGTATCCAGTTATCAGGGACATTGAGTGTGGCTGGCCATGTGATATTCAGAATCATGGAAAAAGTGATGAAAATGATAATGATTCTTTTTGTCAATACTTCCAACAGCTGAAACAGACAATCTAGTCACTTACCTTGTTGCTATTTGTGGGAGCTTGCTGTGCACATTACAACATTACAATGATTACAATTCAAAAGTGCTCCTTGGCTGTAACTGGGATGTCCTGTGATGATGAAAGATGTGACAGAAATGCAAGCCTTTTGCTTGTTTCAATTTAGAAAAGACTTATATCAAAGAAGGAAATTTGTCCAGATCCTGTCTCCCCGGCTCAGATCTCTGGAAACCACAGCTGCTTTGTGTCTGATGATTCAGTCCAATCAGTGATCTTTTAGTTACCCTGGTAACTCTGTCACCCCAATAACCAGTCAACACTCAGGGAAAGCAACTCACTTAAACCCTGAGATAAGAAAAGCTGCAACTGCTGGAATTTTTAGTTAAAACAATTAAAACAATTAAAAAAACCAAAGGCAGGTTTTGAAAATTCACATTCCGCAAACTCAGCACTTCCTGGTGAGAGTGTATTTTGGGAATTTCGAGGCTGAATCAGGTGTCCCATATCATTTTCCAGGTGACAGACCCCCTCTGAAAGGTGAATGAGCGAAACCTGTCGCCTCACCAGCTCTTGGAAGCAAGTTTTGAAAATGACCTGTAAACCAGACGACTGCTTTGTTACTGATTGTCAATCACAGTCTGTATCCACATTGTCAGGATGTTAGGCAATTATGCCAAGGCTACACACGTCATCCAGTTGCCAATGATACCTTCTATTCTGAGCAATCAGACAGTGTGAGTTATGTTGTGGAATAGGCACACACTAGCACAAATAGCACACGCTTTGCATGTTCCAGTTTGGATCATCTGTTTTGCGGATTTCTGAAGTTATTTAAATGGGCGTGACTTCACAGGGCACAGCAGCCTGGTACTTAGCACAAGCTGGCATGCAGCCTATCATCATTCAGAAAACAAAGGCCATGTGGGTTACTGATTCATGGAATGAAAATCCCATCCAAATGCATCAAGCAAGCTAACTGAGACTGATGGCTGTATTGGATGGGGCCATTGCTACAAGTATATACTCTGTCTGAGGACAGCCTTGTTTATGATGGCCTGGGGTGGGACCTGATTCCTGGCATTCAGACTGTTCAGGTCTGTATGTTTGCAGCGCTTTCCTTCAGAGACAGAGGAGCAAGTTAAAAATAACAGTTGTTTTCTTTCTTTATTCCTTCGTGTGATGTGGTCATCACCGGTAAGGCCAGCCGTTTGTTGCCCATCCTTAATTGCTCTTGAACTGAGTGGCTTTTGCTAGACCATTTCAGAGGGAGTTTAGAGTCAACCACATTGCAGTGGGTCTGGAGTCAATTGGAGGCCAGACCAGGTAAGGACAGCAGATTTCCTCCCCTAAAGGGCATTAGTGAACCAGTTGGGATTTTACAGCAATCACTTTTATAACAAGTTAACATTACTGAGACTAACTTTCAATTCCAGATTTATTAATTGTATTTAAATTCAAACAGCTACTGTGGTGGGATTTGAACCCATGTCCCCAGAGCATTAGCCTGTGTCTCTGAAGAACAGCCTTATCTCTGTGCCTGTTCCTATATTAGCCTGTGTCTCTGAAGAACAGCCTTATCTCTGTGCCTGTTCCTATATTAGCCTGGGTCTCTGAAGAACAGCCTTATCTCTGTGCCTGTTCCTATATTAGCCTGGGTCTCTGAAGAACAGCCTTATCTCTGTGCCTGTTCCTATATTAGCCTGGATCTCTGAAGAACAGCCTTATCTCTGTGCCTGTTCCTATATTAGCCTGTGTCTCTGAAGAACAGCCTTATCTCTGTGCCTGTTCCTATATTAGCCTGGGTCTCTGAAGAACAGCCTTATCTCTGTGCCTGTTCCTATATTAGCCTGGATCTCTGAAGAACAGCCTTATCTCTGTGCCTGTTCCTATATTAGCCTGGATCTCTGAAGAACAGCCTTATCTCTGTGCCTGTTCCTATATTAGCCTGGATCTCTGAAGAACAGCCTTATCTCTGTGCCTGTTCCTATATTAGCCTGGATCGCTGAAGAACAGCCTTATCTCTGTGCCTGTTCCTATATTAGCCTGGATCTCTGAAGAACAGCCTTATCCCTGTGCCTGTTCCTATATTAGCCTGGATCTCTGAAGAACAGCCTTATCTCTGTCCCTGTTCCTATATTAGCCTGGGTCTCTGAAGAACAGCCTTATCTCTGTGCCTGTTCCTATATTAGCCTGGGTCTCTGAAGAACAGCCTTATCTCTGTGCCTGTTCCTATATTAGCCAGGATCGCTGAAGAACAGCCTTATCCCTGTGCCTGTTCCTATATTAGCCTGGGCCTCTGAAGAACAGCCTTATCTCTGTGCCTGTTCCTATATTAGCCTGGGTCTCTGAAGAACAGCCTTATCTCTGTGCCTGTTCCTATATTAGCCTGGATCTCTGAAGAACAGCCTTATCTCTGTGCCTGTTCCTATATTAGCCTGTGTCTCTGAAGAACAGCCTTATCTCTGTGCCTGTTCCTATATTAGCCTGGATCTCTGAAGAACAGCCTTATCTCTGTGCCTGTTCCTATATTAGCCTGTGTCTCTGAAGAACAGCCTTATCTCTGTGCCTGTTCCTATATTAGCCTGGATCTCTGAAGAACAGCCTTATCTCTGTGCCTGTTCCTATATTAGCCTGTGTCTCTGAAGAACAGCCTTATCTCTGTGCCTGTTCCTATATTAGCCTGGATCTCTGAAGAACAGCCTTATCTCTGTGCCTGTTCCTATATTAGCCTGGGTCTCTGAAGAACAGCCTTATCTCTGTGCCTGTTCCTATATTAGCCTGTGTCTCTGAAGAACAGCCTTATCTCTGTGCCTGTTCCTATATTAGCCTGGATCTCTGAAGAACAGCCTTATCTCTGTGCCTGTTCCTATATTAGCCTGGATCTCTGAAGAACAGCCTTATCTCTGTGCCTGTTCCTATATTAGCCTGGATCTCTGAAGAACAGCCTTATCTCTGTCCTTGTTCCTATATTAGCCTGGGTCTCTGAAGAACAGCCTTATCTCTGTGCCTGTTCCTATATTAGCCTGGATCTCTGAAGAACAGCCTTATCTCTGTGCCTGTTCCTATATTAGCCTGGATGTCTGAAGAACAGCCTTATCTCTGTGCCTGTTCCTATATTAGCCTGGATCTCTGAAGAACAGCCTTATCTCTGTGCCTGTTCCTATATTAGCCTGGATCTCTGAAGAACAGCCTTATCTCTGTGCCTGTTCCTATATTAGCCTGGACCTCTGAAGAACAGCCTTATCTCTGTGCCTGTTCCTATATTAGCCTGGATGTCTGAAGAACAGCCTTATCTCTGTGCCTGTTCCTATATTAGCCTGTGTCTCTGAAGAACAACCTTATCTCTGTGCCTGTTCCTATATTAGCCTGGATCTCTGAAGAACAGCCTTATCTCTGTGCCTGTTCCTATATTAGCCTGGGTCTCTGAAGAACAGCCTTATCTCTGTGCCTGTTCCTATATTAGCCTGGATCTCTGAAGAACAGCCTTATCTCTGTGCCTGTTCCTATATTAGCCTGGATTTCTGAAGAACAGCCTTATCTCTGTGCCTGTTCCTATATTAGCCTGGATCTCTGAAGAACAGCCTTATCTCTGTGCCTGTTCCTATATTAGCCTGGATCTCTGAAGAACAGCCTTATCTCTGTGCCTGTTCCTATATTAGCCTGGATGTCTGAAGAACAGCCTTATCTCTGTGCCTGTTCCTATATTAGCCTGGATCTCTGAAGAACAGCCTTATCTCTGTGTCTGTTCCTATATTAGCCTGGATCTCTGAAGAACAGCCTTATCTCTGTGCCTGTTCCTATATTAGCCTGTGCCTCTGAAGAACAGCCTTATCTCTGTGCCTGTTCCTATATTAGCCTGTGTCTCTGAAGAACAGCCTTATCTCTGTGCCTGTTCCTATATTAGCCTGGATCTCTGAAGAACAGCCTTATCTCTGTGCCTGTTCCTATATTAGCCTGGATCTCTGAAGAACAGCCTTATCTCTGTGCCTGTTCCTATATTAGCCTGTGTCTCTGAAGAACAGCCTTATCTCTGCCTGTTCCTATATTAGCCTGGGCCTCTGAAGAACAGCCTTATCTCTGTGCCTGTTCCTATATTAGCCTGGATCTCTGAAGAACAGCCTTATCTCTGTGCCTGTTCCTATATTAGCCTGGATCTCTGAAGAACAGCCTTATCTCTGTGCCTGTTCCTATATTAGCCTGTGTCTCTGAAGAACAGCCTTATCTCTGCCTGTTCCTATATTAGCCTGGGCCTCTGAAGAACAGCCTTATCTCTGTGCCTGTTCCTATATTAGCCTGGATCTCTGAAGAACAGCCTTATCTCTGTGCCTGTTTCTATATTAGCATGGATCTCTGAAGAACAGCCTTATCTCTGTGCCTGTTCCTATATTAAAGGTGGCAACTGAGTGAGCAGTGAGGCAGTAACCACATTGATGGCCTCCTCATGTTCACTAAAGGCCATGAGCAAAATTGGCAACAATTTTTTGCTGTCCCAGCATCATCATTGGCAGGTTAGGAGTTTGGAGTTACAGAAGCCTCGAAACTCCATGAACCACGGTCCCAGTGGGGTTGTGACCCTGCTGGGGACTTCCAGGGCTGACCCTGCCGGAGTTTGCAGGGACAGTGGGAGGTCATGTGGGCTGAAGGGCACCTCACCATTATGAATATATCTTTACTGCCCATATAAGGACCTCAATCTGTCAAAACGAGATCAGCTTCCACATGTACATAAGAAATTTCAACCCCAGGAGCCTATTCTGCATTCAATATGATCATGGCTGATCTTCTGCCTCAACTGCATTTTCCATCCACCTTTGATTCCCTCAGAGACCAATAATTTGTGTATCTCAGACTTAATATTCCACAATGGGACATTCACAGTCCTCTGGGATAGACAATTGCAAAAATTAACAACCCTGTGAGTGAAGAAATTTCTCCTCATCTCAGTCCTAAATGATTAACCTAACACAGTGTCCCTGTGTTTTAGATTCCTGACCAGAGGAAACAATCTCTCAGTGTCCATCCTTCAGAATCTTGTACATTTCAGATCGCCTCTTATTTATGTAAACGTCCTCAGATTATAGGTGCAATTTACTCAGCCTCTCATCAGCCCCCTCATCCCAGGGTCCAATCTAGTGAACCTTTGCTGTACTTGCCTCCAATGCAAGTATATCCTTCCTTAAATGTGGAGATCAAACTGTGTACAGCATTTCAGCTGTGGTCTCACCAAAATCTTAAAGAACTGCAGTAAGACATCCTCACTCCTGTCCTCCAACCCACTTACACAAAAGGCCAACGTGCCATTTGCCTTCCAAGTTGCTTGCTGCAACTACATGCTGTCTGTGTCAGTGTTCCTTGTACAAGTACACCCAAGTTCTGCTAAAGGTCATGAGGACTCAAAACGTCAACTGTACTCTCCTCCGCTGATGCTGCCAGACCTGCTGAGTTTTTCCAGGTATTTCTATTTCTGTTTTTGTTTTGGATTTCCAGCATCCGCAGTTTTTTGCTTTTATACCCAAGTCTCTTCCACATTAACATTTAAAAGTTTAATGCCTTTTAAAAAATATTCTGCTTTTCTATTCTTACTATCAAAGTGAATAATGTCACATTATACTCATCTGATACCTTGTTGCCTGCTCCCCTAATCTGTCTATGTGTCCTTGTGTCCTTCTCACAGTTTACATTCCCACTTAAGGTTGTATCAGCAGCAAACCTCGATACGTTACTGACAGCACGCAGTGCTACCTCTCCATTACCCCTCTCAACCCCATCAGCCCTCTCCTGTGCCACAGTCAGCACTCTGGCTCAACCTTCTGTCCTGGATGAGCCTCCCTTTCTTCCAGTTAGACATTGGGAATCATGGAAATTGTTGTCTTCAGCTTCCACCACTCAGTGTTCCTTCACCACTGATTCCACATCCCTCCCTGACTACTGAACCAGACCATTCTCAGCCTTGGGGTCCGATTCTACCCCAACATGAGCTTTCACCCCATATCCACATCATCGCAAAGAGCATCTCCTTCCACTGCCTGAACCATCATCATTGTCAGCCCCTTCCACAATCCATCTGCTACTGAACCCCTCGTCCAGGCCTTTGTCTCCTCCACCCTGAGCTACTCCAGTGTCCTCTTAGCCAGGATCTCATCCTCCAAATTCCACCCACCTTCTCTCAGCCAAAATACTGATGTGTACATCCAAACACACACCAGGTCCCACTCACCCATCACCTCCATTCCCATTGGCCAACACCAGTTTCATTTTCCCCAACGCAAACATAACATTCCTTTTTCGTGTTTAAATTCCTCCAGGGCCTGAATCCTTCCACTCCCTTCCCCTTTCTGTAAACTCCTCCAGCCCCTACAACCCTCCCTATATCTGTAACCTCCTCCAGCCCCGACAAACCTCTTATCTCCGTAACCTCCTCCAGCCCCTACAAACATCCTTATCCCTGTAACCTCCTCCAGCCCTGACAAACCTCCCTATCTCTGTAATCTCCTCCAGACCCAACAAACCTCCCTATCTCTGTAACCTCCTCCTGCCCCGACAAACCTCCCTATCTCTGTAATCTCCTCCATCCCCTACAACCGTCCCTATCTCTGTAAACTCCTCCAGCTCCTACAACCCTCCCTATATCTGTAACCTCCTCCAGCCCCGACAAACCTCTTATCTCCGTAACCTCCTCCAGCCCCGACAAACATCCTTATCCCTGTAACCTCCTCCAGCCCTGACAAACCTCCCTATCTCTGTAATCTCCTCCAGACCCAACAAACCTCCCTATCTCTGTAACCTCCTCCTGCCCCGACAAACCTCCCTATCTCTGTAATCTCCTCCATCCCCTACAACCGTCCCTATATCTGTAACCTCCTCCAGATCCTACAACGTCCCTATCTCTGTAGCTTCTTCCAGCTCCTACAACCCTCCCCCTCTCTGTAACCTCCTCCAGCCCCGACAAACCTCCCTATCTCTGTAATCTCCTCCAGCCCTGACAAACCTCCCTATCTCTGTAACCTCCTCCAGACCCAACAAACGTCCCTATCTCTGTAACCTCCTCCAGCCCCAACAAACATCCTTATCCCTGTAACCTCCTCCAGCCCCGACAAACCTCCCTATCTCTGTAACCTCCTCCATCCCCTACAAACCTCCCTATCTCTGTAACCTCCTCCAGCCCCGACAAACATCCTTATCCCTGTAACCTCCTCCAGCCCCTACACCCCTCCCTATCTCTGTAATCTCCTCCATCCACTACAACCCTCCCTATATCTGTAACCTCCTCCAGATCCTACAACGTCCCTATCTCTGTAGCTTCTTCCAGCTCCTACAACCCTCCCCCTCTCTGTAACCTCCTCTAGCCCCTACACCCCTCCCTATCTCTGTAACCTCCTCCAGCCCCGACAAACCTACCTATGTCTGTAATCTCCAGCCCTGACAAACCTCCCTATCTCTGTAACCTCCTCCAGCCCTGACAAACCTCCCTATATCTGTAACCTCCTCCAGCCCCGACAAACCTCCCTATCTCTGTAACCTCCTCCAGCCCCGACAAACCTACCTATGTCTGTAACCTCCTCCAGCCCTGACAAACCTCCCTATCTCTGTAATCTCCTCCAGACCCAACAAACCTCCCTATCTCTGTAACCTCCTCCTGCCCCGACAAACCTACCTATGTCTGTAACCTCCTCCAGCCCTGACAAACCTCCCTATCTCTGTAACCTCCTCCTGCCCTGACAAACCTCCCTATCTCTGTAATCTCCTCCAGACCCAACAAACCTCCCTATCTCTGTAACCTCCTCCAGCCCCGACAAACATCCTTATCCCTGTAACCTCCTCCAGCCCCGACAACGTCCCTATCTCTGTAACCTCCTCTGGCTCCTACAACACCCCCTATCTCTATAACCTCCTCCAGCTCCTACAACACTCCCTATCTCTGTAACCTCCTCTGGCTCCTACAACCCTCCCTATCTCTATAACCTCCTCCAGCTCCTACAACCTTCCCCATCTGTGACCTCCTCCAGCTCTACAATCTCCCTGAACTGTCCATTACTCCTACTGTGGCCTCTTGGGCACCCCTCCCCCCCCACCACTTCCCACACCATAGATGCCACGTCTTTAGCCATTTAAGCCCCACGTTGTGAAATATCTCTGTAACCCTTGCCTTTGCACCTCCTTCTCTCTCCCTTGAAGATCTTTTTAAATCTCACTGCTTGATCACCCACCTAATATGTCCTTATTTGTCTCATTGTCCATGTTAACCTGATTACTGCTCTGTGAAATATCTTTTGGAATGCTTATTTTCAGTGCAACTCAAGGTGTCTTGTAAATACATGTCTGAGTGTGTGAGTGTCTGTGTCTGAGTGTGTGTCTGAGTGTGTGTCTGTGTGTCTGTGTGTGTGTGTGTGTGTCTGTGTGTGTGTGTCTGTGTGACTGTGTGTGTCTGTGTGTTCGTAAGTGTGTCTGCATGAGTGTGTACATGTATGTCTGACGTATATGTGTATGTATGTGTGGATATATGTGTGTGTGCTTATGTGTGTGTGTACATATGCACGTATGTGTGTGCATATGTGTGTGTGTGTGTGTGTCTTGAATGTGTATACATAATAATGCCTATGCTTGTGTCTTTGTGTCTATGCATTAATTGTCCATGTCCAGTGATTATGGGTACAGATAGTGATCAGTTGAACACAGGGAGGTACCAGGTCCTGTGAGTGTTTAGCAATCACTGAGTTCTCAGTCCTCTCTCTCTCTCTCTCTCTGTGTCTTTCAGCTTTCACTGTTATATAACTCTGAGCTAGGAGTTATTGTTGGACAGGTATGCTTCAAACATTCTTCTGGCATTCTGTTGTCCAATATCTTAATGGCGGTTTTAACCTGTTTAAACCAAGTGGGTTAATGCCTGTGTTGGAACACTGGACAGAGGAGTGTCATCTGGTCATATTAATCATTCATTGACTGATATCATTAGTTGCATCTCTAGGCCCAGTTCTCTTTGTCAGCTCCAAGAATCGTGCCATTACTTTTAGAGTCAAGTTTCAATCTTTGTACAGGTGATGTTGCTGACACGCAGAGCGTGGCTTCCTAAACCCGGGCTCTGGCAGGTAGTCCAGTACACAGGAAGATCCCATGGTGTCTGCAGCAATCACCAACGACTACAGAATTCTCCAAAACAAAGAGACAAATGAAAAATTTAGATATTTGAATTCATCATGTGAGTGTCTCTTACTGTTACTGAGAAGATATAATTCAGCCTTTTTACTTCATTGAATTCTGAGTGTCCGGCCTGCACATACCCTGCCTACACTCGGGGCACAATTTAACATCCCCCTCCAGGTCCAACCTTGGAGGGGAAGTGGGGGAGGGTGGGGAAGTCTCGGGGTGAAATGTCTGACACCCTGCAGCCAATTAAGTCCGGGCAGGAAGGGTTGAGAATGGCCTCGGGTGAGGACCTTAAATAGGGGGCAGATCACCACAGTCAGCCTGTAGTGGACCCACAGATCACCACAGTCAGCCTGTAGTGGACCCACAGATGGCCACAGTCAGCCTGTAGTGGACCCACAGATTGCCACAGTCAGCCTGTAGTGGACCCACATATCGCCACAGTCAGCCTGTAGTGGACCCACAGATGGCCACAGTCAGCCTGTAGTGAACCCGCAGATGGCCACAGTCAGCCTGTAGTGGACCCACAGATCACCACAGTCACCCTGTAGTGGACCCACAGATGGCCACAGTCAGCCTGTAGTGGACCCACAGATGGCCACAGTCAGCCTGTAGTGGACACACAGATCACCACAGTCAGCCTGTAGTGGACCCACAGATGGTCACAGTCAGCCTGTAGTGGACCCACAGATCGCCATAGTCAGCCAGAAGTGGACCCACAGATCGCCACAGTCAGCCTGTAGTGGACCCACAGATCACCACAGTCAGCCAGAAGTGGACCCACAGATTGCCACAGTCAGCCTGTAGTGGACCCACAGATGGCCACAGTCAGCCTGTAGTGGACCCACAGATCACCACAGTCAGCCAGAAGTGGACCCACAGATTGCCACAGTCAGCCTGTAGTGGACCCACAGATGGTCACAGTCAGCCTGTAGTGGACCCACAGATCACCACAGTCAGCCAGAAGTGGACCCACAGATCGCCACAGTCAGCCAGAAGTGAACCCACAGATCAACACAGTCAGCCTGTAGTGGACCCACAGATTGCCACAGTCAGCCTGTAGTGGACCCACAGATTGCCACAGTCAGCCTGTAGTGGACCCACAGATGGCCACAGTCAGCCTGTAGTGGACCCACAGATGGTCACAGTCAGCCTGTAGTGGACCCACAGATGGCCACAGTCAGCCTGTAGTGGACCCACAGATGGCCACAGTCAGCCTTAGTGGACCCACTGCCTTGACCATTAAATTCTGCCCTCACACTTTGTGCACACTCACACTCATGGCCTGTCCACAGTCACACCCTGTCCACACTCACTCACACCCTGTCCACACACACACACACCCTGTCCACACACACACACCCTGTCCACACTATCACACCCTGTCCACACACACACACCCTGTCCACACTATCACACCCTGTCCACACACACACACCCTGTCCACACACACACACCCTGTCCACACTATCACACCCTGTCCACACACACACACCCTGTCCACACACACACACCCTGTCCACACACACACACCCTGTCCACACACACACACACCCTGTCCACACTCACACACCCTGTCCACACACACACACACCCTGGCCACACACACACACCCTGTCCACACTCACACACCCTGTCCACACACACACACACCCTGTCCACACACACACACCCTGTCCACACACACACACACCCTGTCCACACACACACACCCTGTCCACACACACACACCCTGTCTGCACACACACCCTGTCCACACACACACACCCTGTCCACACACACACACACCCTGTCCACACACACACACACCCTGTCCACACACACACACACCCTGTCCACACACACACACCCTGTCCACACACACACACCCTGTCCACACACACACACCCTGTCCACACTATCACACCCTGTCCACACACACACACCCTGTCCACACTCACTCACACCCTGTCCACACACACACACCCTGTCCACACACACTCACACCCTGTCCACACACACACACCCTGTCCACACACACACACCCTGTCCACACTCACTCACACCCTGTCCACACACACACACCCTGTCCACACACACACACACCCTGTCCACACACACACACCCTGTCCACACACACACACCCTGCCCACACACACACACCCTGTCCACACACACACACCCTGTCCACACTCACACACCCTGTCCACACACACACACACCCTGTCCACACACACACACCCTGTCCACACTCACACACCCTGTCCACACACACACACACCCTGTCCACACTCACTCACACCCTGTCCACACACACACACCCTGTCTGCACACACACCCTGTCCACACACACACACCCTGTCCACACACACACACCCTGTCCACACACACACACCCTGCCCACACACACACACCCTGTCCACACACACACACCCTGTCCACACTCACTCACACCCTGTCCACACACACACACCCTGTCCACACACACACACACCCTGTCCACACACACACACCCTGTCCACACACACACACACCCTGTCCACACACACACACCCTGTCCACACACACACACACCCTGTCCACACACACACACACCCTGTCCACACACACACACCCTGTCCACACACACACACACCCTGTCCACACACACACACACCCTGTCCACACACACACACACCCTGTCCACACACACACACCCTGTCCACACACACACACCCTGTCCACACTATCACACCCTGTCCACACACACACACCCTGTCCACACACACACACCCTGTCCACACACACACACACCCTGTCCACACACACACACACCCTGTCCACACACACACACCCTGTCCACACACACACACACCCTGTCCACACACACACACCCTGTCCACACTCACACACCCTGTCCACACACACACACACCCTGTCCACACACACACACCCTGTCCACACACACACACACCCTGTCCACACACACACACCCTGTCCACACACACACACCCTGTCCACACACACACACCCTGTCCACACACACACACCCTGTCTGCACACACACACACACCCTGTCCACACACACACACCCTGTCCACACACACACACCCTGTCTGCACACACACCCTGTCCACACACACACACCCTGTCCACACACACACACCCTGTCCACACACACACACCCTGTCCACACACACACACACCCTGTCCACACACACACACCCTGTCCACACACACACACACCCTGTCCACACTCACACACCCTGTCCACACACACACACACCCTGGCCACACACACACACCCTGTCCACACTCACACACCCTGTCCACACACACACACACCCTGTCCACACACACACACCCTGTCCACACACACACACACCCTGTCCACACACACACACCCTGTCCACACACACACACCCTGTCTGCACACACACCCTGTCCACACACACACACCCTGTCCACACACACACACACCCTGTCCACACACACACACACCCTGTCCACACACACACACCCTGTCCACACACACACACACCCTGTCCACACACACACACCCTGTCCACACACACACACCCTGTCCACACACACACACCCTGTCCACACTATCACACCCTGTCCACACACACACACCCTGCCCACACACACACACCCTGTCCACACACACACACCCTGTCCACACTCACTCACACCCTGTCCACACACACACACCCTGTCCACACACACACACCCTGTCCACACTCACTCACACCCTGTCCACACACACACACCCTGTCCACACACACACACACCCTGTCCACACACACACACCCTGTCCACACACACACACCCTGCCCACACACACACACCCTGTCCAAACACACACACCCTGTCCACACTCACACACCCTGTCCACACACACACACACCCTGTCCACACACACACACCCTGTCCACACTCACACACCCTGTCCACACACACACACACCCTGTCCACACTCACTCACACCCTGTCCACACACACACACCCTGTCTGCACACACACCCTGTCCACACACAGACACCCTGTCCACACACACACACCCTGTCCACACACACACACCCTGTCTGCACACACACACACACCCTGTCCACACACACACACCCTGTCCACACACACACACCCTGTCTGCACACACACCCTGTCCATACACACACACCCTGTCCACACACACACACCCTGTCCACACACACACACCCTGTCCACACACACACACACCCTGTCCACACACACACACCCTGTCCACACACACACACCCTGTCCACACTCACTCACACCCTATCCACACTCACATACACCCTGTCCACACACACACACCCTGTCCACACACACACACACCCTGTCCACACTCACACACCCTGTCCACACACACACACCCTGTCCACACACACACACACCCTGTCCACACTCACACACCCTGTCCACACACACACACACCCTGTCCACACACACACACCCTATCCACACACACACACACCCTGTCCACACACACACACCCTATCCACACACACACACACCCTGTCCACACTCACACACCCTGTCCACACACACACACCCTGTCCACACACACACACACCCTGTCCACACTCGCACACCCTGTCCACACACACACACACCCTGTCCACACACACACACACCCTGTCCACACTCACACACCCTGTCCACACACACACACCCTGTCCACACTCACACACCCTGTCCACACACACACACACCCTGTCCACACACACACACCCTGTCCACACACACACACACCCTGTCCACACACACACACCCTGTCCACACACACACACCCTGTCCACACACACACACACCCTGTCCACACACACACATCCTGTCCACACTCACTCACACCCTGTCCACACACACACACACCCTGTCCACACACACACACCCTGTCCACACACACACACACCCTGTCCACACACACACACCCTGTCCACACACACACACCCTGTCCACACACACACACCCTGTCCACACTCACTCACACCCTGTCCACACACACACACCCTGTCTGCACACACACCCTGTCTGCACACACACCCTGTCTGCACACACACACACCCTGTCCACACACACACACCCTGTCCACACACACACACCCTATCCACACTCACTCACACCCTGTCCACACTCACACACCCTGTCCACACACACACACCCTGTCTGCACACACACACACCCTGTCCACACACACACACCCTGTCCACACACACACACCCTATCCACACTCACTCACACCCTGTCCACACTCACTCACACCCTGTCCACACACACACACACCCTGTCTGCACACACACCCTGTCCACACACAAACACCCTGTCCACACACACACACACCCTGTCTGCACACACACACACCCTGTCCACACACACACACCCTGTCTGCACACACACCCTGTCCACACACACACACCCTGTCCACACACACACACACCCTGTCCGCACACACACACACCCTGTCTGCACACACACACACCCTGTCCACACACACACACCCTGTCCACACACACACACCCTGTCCACACACACACACCCTGTCCACACACACACACCCTGTCTGCACACACACCCTGTCCACACACACACCCTGTCCACACACACACACCCTGTCCACACACACACACCCTGTCCACACACACACACCCTGTCCACACACACACACCCTATCCACACTCACTCACACCCTGTCCACACTCACCCATGCTGTCCACACACACACACCCTGTCCACACACACACACCCTGTCCACACACACACACACCCTGTCTGCACACACACCCTGTCCACACACACACACCCTGTCCACACACACACACACCCTGTCTGCACACACACCCTGTCCACACACACACACCCTGTCTGCACACACACCCTGTCTGCACACACACACACCCTGTCTGCACACACACCCTGTCTGCACACACACCCTGTCTGCACACACACACACCCTGTCCACACACACACACCCTGTCCACACACACACACCCTGTCCACACACACACACACCCTGTCTGCACACACACCCTGTCCACACACACACACCCTGTCTGCACACACACCCTGTCTGCACACACACACACCCTGTCCACACACACACACCCTGTCCACACACACACACCCTGTCCACACACACACACCCTGTCCACACACACACACACCCTGTCCACACTCACACACCCTGTCCACACACACACACACCCTGTCCACACACACACACCCTGTCCACACACACACACCCTGTCCACACACACACACGCTGTCCACACACACACACCCTGTCTGCACACACACCCTGTCCACACACACACACCCTGTCCACACACACACACACCCTGTCCACACACACACACCCTGTCCACACACACACACCCTGTCCACACACACACACCCTGTCCACACTATCACACCCTGTCCACACACACACACCCTGTCCACACACATACACCCTGTCCACACACACACACCCTGTCCACACACACACACCCTGTCCACACTCACTCACACCCTATCCACACTCACACCCTGTCCACACACACACACCCTGTCCACACACACACACCCTGTCCACACACACACACCCTGTCCACACACACACACACCCTGTCCACACACACACACACCCTGTCTGCACACACACCCTGTCCACACACACACACCCTGTCCACACACACACACCCTGTCCACACACACACACCCTGTCCACACACACACACACCCTGTCCACACTCACACACCCTGTCCACACACACACACACCCTGTCCACACACACACACCCTGTCCACACACACACACCCTGTCCACACACACACACCCTGTCCACACACACACACCCTGTCTGCACACACACCCTGTCCACACACACACACCCTGTCCACACACACACACACCCTGTCCACACACGCACACCCTGTCCACACACACACACCCTGTCCACACACACACACCCTGTCCACACTATCACACCCTGTCCACACACACACACCCTGTCCACACACATACACCCTGTCCACACACACACACCCTGTCCACACACACACACCCTGTCCACACTCACTCACACCCTATCCACACTCACACCCTGTCCACACACACACACCCTGTCCACACACACACACCCTGTCCACACACACACACCCTGTCCACACACACACACCCTGTCCACACACACACACACCCTGTCCACACACACACACACCCTGTCTGCACACACACCCTGTCCACACACACACACCCTGTCTGCACACACACCCTGTCCACACTCACACACACCCTGTCCACACTCACTCACACCCTGTCGACACTCACCCATGCTGTCCACACACACACACCCTGTCTGCACACACACCCTGTCCACACACACACACCCTGTCCACACTCACTCACACCCTATCCACACTCACACCCTGTCCACACACACACACCCTGTCCACACACACACACCCTGTCCACACACACACACCCTGTCCACACACACACACCCTGTCCACACACACACACCCTGTCCACACACACACACCCTGTCCACACACACCCACCCTGTCCACACACACACACCCTGTCCACACACACACACCCTGTCCACACACACACACCCTGTCCACACACACACACCCTGTCCACACACACACACACCCTGTCCACACACACACACACCCTGTCCACACACACACACCCTGTCCACACACACACACCCTGTCCACACACACACACCCTGTCCACACACACACACACCCTGTCCACACACACACACCCTGTCCGCACACACACACCCTGTCCACACACACACACCCTGTCCACACACACACACACCCTGTCTGCACACACACCCTGTCTGCACACACACCCTGTCCACACTCACTCACACCCTGTCGACACTCACCCATGCTGTCCACACACACACACACCCTGTCCACACACACACACCCTGTCCACACACACACACCCTGTCTGCACACACACACACACCCTGTCCACACACACACACCCTGTCCACACACACACACCCTGTCCACACACACACACCCTGTCTGCACACACACACACACCCTGTCCACACACACACACACCCTGTCCACACACACACACCCTGTCCACACACACACACCCTGTCTGCACACACACCCTGTCTGCACACACACACCCTGTCCACACACACACACCTGTCCACACTCACACACCCTGTCCACACTCACATACACCCTGTCCACACACACACACCCTGTCCACACACACACACCCTGTCCACACACACACACCCTGTCCACACACACACACACCCTGTCCACACACACACACCCTGTCTGCACACACACCCTGTCCACACACACACACACCCTGTCCACACACACACACACCCTGTCCACACACACACACCCTGTCTGCACACACACCCTGTCCACACACACACACACCCTGTCCACACACACACACCCTGTCCACACACACACACACCCTGTCCACACACACACACCCTGTCTCCACACACACCCTGTCCACACACACACACACCCTGTCCACACACACACACCCTGTCTGCACACACACCCTGTCCACACACACACACACCCTGTCTGCACACACACCCTGTCCACACACACACACCCTGTCCACACACACACACCCTGTCCACACACATACACCCTGTCCACACACACACACCCTGTCCACACACACACACCCTGTCCACACTCACTCACACCCTATCCACACTCACACCCTGTCCACACACACACACCCTGTCCACACACACACACCCTGTCCACACACACACACCCTGTCCACACACACACACCCTGCCCACACACACACACCCTGTCCACACACACACACCCTGTCCACACACACACACCCTGTCCACACTCACTCACACCCTATCCACACTCACACCCTGTCCACACACACACACCCTGTCCACACACACACACCCTGTCCACACACACACACCCTGTCCACACACACACACACCCTGTCTGCACACACACACCCTGTCCACACACACACACCCTGTCCACACACACACACACCCTGTCCACACACACACACCCTGTCCACACACACACACCCTGTCCACAACACACACACCCTGTCTGCACACACACACCCTGTCCACACACACACACCCTGTCCACACACACACACCCTGTCCACACACACACACCCTGTCCACACACACACACACACTGTCCACACACACACACACCCTGTCTGCACACACACCCTGTCCACACACACACACCCTGTCCACACACACACACCCTGTCCACACTCACATACACCCTGTCCACACTCACTCACACCCTGTCCACACACACACACCCTGTCCACACTCACTCACACCCTGTCCACACACACACACCCTGTCCACACACACACACCCTGTCCACACTCACACACCCTGTCCACACACACACACACCCTGTCCACACTCACACACCCTGTCCACACACACACACCCTGTCTGCACACACACACCCTGTCCACACACACACACCCTGTCCACACACACACACCCTGTCCACACACACACACACCCTGTCCACACACACACACCCTGTCCACACTCACATACACCCTGTCCACACACACACACACCCTGTCTGCACACACACCCTGTCCACACTCACTCACACCCTGTCCACACACACACACACCCTGTCTGCACACACACCCTGTCCACACTCACACACACCCTGTCCACACTCACAGACACCCTGTCTGCACACACACCCTGTCCACACACACACACACCCTGTCCACACACACACACCCTGTCCACACACACACACCCTGTCCACACACACACACACCCTGTCCACACACACACACACCCTGTCTGCACACACACCCTGTCCACACACACACACCCTGTCCACACACACCCTGTCCACACACACACACCCTGTCCACACACACACACACCCTGTCCACACTCACACACCCTGTCCACACACACACACACCCTGTCCACACACACACACCCTGTCCACACACACACCCTGTCCACACACACACACCCTGTCCACACACACACACCCTGTCTGCACACACACCCTGTCCACACACACACACCCTGTCCACACACACACACACCCTGTCCACACACGCACACCCTGTCCACACACACACACCCTGTCCACACACACACACCCTGTCCACACTATCACACCCTGTCCACACACACACACCCTGTCCACACACATACACCCTGTCCACACACACACACCCTGTCCACACACACACACCCTGTCCACACTCACTCACACCCTATCCACACTCACACCCTGTCCACACACACACACCCTGTCCACACACACACACCCTGTCCACACACACACACCCTGTCCACACACACACACCCTGTCCACACACACACACACCCTGTCCACACACACACACACCCTGTCTGCACACACACCCTGTCCACACACACACACCCTGTCTGCACACACACCCTGTCCACACTCACACACACCCTGTCCACACTCACTCACACCCTGTCGACACTCACCCATGCTGTCCACACACACACACCCTGTCTGCACACACACCCTGTCCACACACACACACCCTGTCCACACTCACTCACACCCTATCCACACTCACACCCTGTCCACACACACACACCCTGTCCACACACACACACCCTGTCCACACACACACACCCTGTCCACACACACACACCCTGTCCACACACACACACCCTGTCCACAACACACACACCCTGTCTGCACACACACACCCTGTCCGCACACACACACCCTGTCCACACACACACACCCTGTCCACACACACACACCCTGTCCACACACACACACCCTGTCCACACACACACACCCTGTCCACACACACACACCCTGTCCACACACACACACACCCTGTCCACACACACACACACCCTGTCCACACACACACACCCTGTCCACACACACACACCCTGTCCACACACACACACACCCTGTCCACACACACACACCCTGTCCGCACACACACACCCTGTCCACACACACACACCCTGTCCACACACACACACCCTGTCCACACACACACACACCCTGTCTGCACACACACCCTGTCTGCACACACACCCTGTCCACACTCACTCACACCCTGTCGACACTCACCCATGCTGTCCACACACACACACACCCTGTCCACACACACACACCCTGTCCACACACACACACCCTGTCTGCACACACACACACACCCTGTCCACACACACACACCCTGTCCACACACACACACCCTGTCCACACACACACACACCCTGTCTGCACACACACACACACCCTGTCCACACACACACACACCCTGTCCACACACACACACCCTGTCCACACACACACACCCTGTCTGCACACACACCCTGTCTGCACACACACACCCTGTCCACACACACACACCCTGTCCACACTCACACACCCTGTCCACACTCACATACACCCTGTCCACACACACACACCCTGTCCACACACACACACCCTGTCCACACACACACACACCCTGTCCACACACACACACCCTGTCTGCACACACACCCTGTCCACACACACACACACCCTGTCCACACACACACACACCCTGTCCACACACACACACCCTGTCTGCACACACACCCTGTCCACACACACACACACCCTGTCCACACACACACACCCTGTCCACACACACACACACCCTGTCCACACACACACACCCTGTCTGCACACACACCCTGTCCACACACACACACACCCTGTCCACACACACACACCCTGTCTGCACACACACCCTGTCCACACACACACACACCCTGTCTGCACACACACCCTGTCCACACACACACACCCTGTCCACACACACACACCCTGTCCACACACATACACCCTGTCCACACACACACACCCTGTCCACACACACACACCCTGTCCACACTCACTCACACCCTATCCACACTCACACCCTGTCCACACACACACACCCTGTCCACACACACACACCCTGTGCACACACACACACCCTGTCCACACACACACACCCTGCCCACACCCACACACACACCCTGTCCACACACACACACCCTGTCCACACACACACACCCTGTCCACACACACACACCCTGCCCACACACACATACCCTGTCCACACACACACACCCTGTCCTCACACACACACCCTGTCCACACACACACACCCTGTCCACACACACACACCCTGTCCACACACACACACCCTGTCCACACACACACACACCCTGTCCACACACACACACACCCTGTCTGCACACACACCCTGTCCACACACACACACCCTGTCTGCACACACACCCTGTCCACACTCACACACACCCTGTCCACACTCACTCACACCCTGTCGACACTCACCCATGCTGTCCACACACACACACCCTGTCTGCACACACACCCTGTCCACACACACACACCCTGTCCACACTCACTCACACCCTATCCACACTCACACCCTGTCCACACACACACACCCTGTCCACACACACACACCCTGTCCACACACACACACCCTGTCCACACACACACACCCTGTCCACACACACACACCCTGTCCACAACACACACACCCTGTCTGCACACACACACCCTGTCCACACACACACACCCTGTCCACACACACACACCCTGTCCACACACACACACCCTGTCCACACACACACACCCTGTCCACACACACACACCCTGTCCACACACACACACTCTGTCCACACACACACACACCCTGTCCACACACACACACACCCTGTCCACACACACACACCCTGTCCACACACACACACCCTGTCCACACACACACACACCCTGTCCACACACACACACCCTGTCCGCACACACACACCCTGTCCACACACACACACCCTGTCCACACACACACACCCTGTCCACACACACACACACCCTGTCTGCACACACACCCTGTCTGCACACACACCCTGTCCACACTCACTCACACCCTGTCGACTCTCACCCATGCTGTCCACACACACACACACCCTGTCCACACACACACACCCTGTCCACACACACACACCCTGTCTGCACACACACACACACCCTGTCCACACACACACACCCTGTCCACACACACACACCCTGTCCACACACACACACCCTGTCTGCACACACACACACACCCTGTCCACACACACACACACCCTGTCCACACACACACACCCTGTCCACACACACACACCCTGTCTGCACACACACCCTGTCTGCACACACACACCCTGTCCACACACACACACCCTGTCCACACTCACACACCCTGTCCACACTCACATACACCCTGTCCACACACACACACCCTGTCCACACACACACACCCTGTCCACACACACACACCCTGTCCACACACACACACACCCTGTCCACACACACACACCCTGTCTGCACACACACCCTGTCCACACACACACACACCCTGTCCACACACACACACCCTGTCCACACACACACACACCCTGTCCACACACACACACACTGTCTGCACACACACCCTGTCCACACACACACACACCCTGTCCACACACACACACCCTGTCTGCACACACACCCTGTCCACACACACACACACCCTGTCTGCACACACACCCTGTCCACACACACACACCCTGTCCACACACACACACCCTGTCCACACACATACACCCTGTCCACACACACACACCCTGTCCACACACACACACCCTGTCCACACTCACTCACACCCTATCCACACTCACACCCTGTCCACACACACACACCCTGTCCACACACACACACCCTGTCCACACACACACACCCTGTCCACACACACACACCCTGCCCACACACACACACCCTGTCCACACACACACACCCTGTCCACACACACACACCCTGTCCACACTCACTCACACCCTATCCACACTCACACCCTGTCCACACACACACACCCTGTCCACACACACACACCCTGTCCACACACACACACACCCTGTCTGCACACACACACCCTGTCCACACACACACACCCTGTCCACACACACACACACCCTGTCCACACACACACACCCTGTCCACACACACACACCCTGTCCACAACACACACACCCTGTCTGCACACACACACCCTGTCCACACACACACACCCTGTCCACACACACACACACTGTCCACACACACACACCCTGTCCACACACACACACACACTGTCCACACACACACACACCCTGTCTGCACACACACCCTGTCCACACACACACACCCTGTCCACACACACACACCCTGTCCACACTCACATACACCCTGTCCACACTCACTCACACCCTGTCCACACACACACACCCTGTCCACACTCACTCACACCCTGTCCACACACACACACCCTGTCCACACACACACACCCTGTCCACACTCACACACCCTGTCCACACACACACACACCCTGTCCACTCTCACACACCCTGTCCACACACACACACCCTGTCTGCACACACACACCCTGTCCACACACACACACCCTGTCCACACACACACACCCTGTCCACACACACACACCCTGTCCACACACACACACCCTGTCCACACTCACATACACCCTGTCCACACACACACACACCCTGTCTGCACACACACCCTGTCCACACTCACTCACACCCTGTCCACACACACACACACCCTGTCTGCACACACACCCTGTCCACACTCACACACACCCTGTCCACACTCACAGACACCCTGTCTGCACACACACCCTGTCCACACACACACACACCCTGTCCACACACACACACCCTGTCCACACACACACACCCTGTCTGCACACACACATACACCCTGTCCACACACACACACCCTGTCCACACACATACACCCTGTCCACACACACACACCCTGTCCACACACACACACCCTGTCCACACACACACACCCTGTCCACACACACACACCCTGTCCACACACACACACCCTGTCTGCACACACACATACACCCTGTCCACACACACACACCCTGTCCACACACATACACCCTGTCCACACACACACACCCTGTCCACACACACACACCCTGTCCACACACACACACCCTGTCCACACACACACACCCTGTCCACACACACACACACTGTCCACACACACACACCCTGTCCACACACACACACCCTGTCCACACTCACACACACTGTCCACACACACACACCCTGTCCACACACACACACCCTGTCCACACTCACACACACTGTCCACACACACACACACTGTCCACACACACACACACTGTCCACACACACACACCCTGTCCACACTCACACACCCTGTCCACACTCACACACACTGTCCACACACACACACCCTGTCCACACACACACACACCCTGTCCACACTCACTCACACCCTGTCCGCACACACACACACACTGTCCACACACACACACCCTGTCCACACACACACACACACTGTCCACACACACACACCCTGTCCACACACACACACACCCTGTCCACACACACACACCCTGTCCACACTCACACACACTGTCCACACTCACAGACACCCTGTCCACACACACACACCCTGTCTGCACACACACCCTGTCCACACTCACTCACACCCTGTCCACACTCACCCATGCTGTCCACACTCACACACACCCTGTCTGCACACACACCCTGTCCACACTCACTCACACCCTGTCCACACTCACCCATGCTGTCCACACTCACACACACCCTGTCTGCACACACACCCTGTCCACTCTCACTCACACCCTGTCCACACTCACCCACCCTGTCCACACACACACACCCTGTCCACACACACACACCCTGTCCACACTCACTCACACCCTGTCCACACACACACACCCTGTCCACACACACACACCCTGTCCACACACACACACCCTGTCCACACACACACACCCTGTCCACACACATACACACCCTGTCCACACACACACACCCTGTCCACACACACACACCCTGTCCACACTCACTCACACCCTGTCCACACACACACACCCTGTCCACACACACACACCCTGTCCACACACACACACCCTGTCCACACACACACACCCTGTCCACACACACACACCCTGTCCACACACATACACACCCTGTCCACACTCACACACCCTGTCCACACTCACCCATGCTGTCCACACACACACACACCCTGTCCACACACACACACCCTGTCCACACACATACACACCCTGTCCACACTCACACACCCTGTCCACACTCACCCATGCTGTCCACACTCACACACACCCTGTCTGCACACACACACCCTGTCCACACACACACACACCCTGTCCACACTCACCCATGCTGTCCACACTCACACACACCCTGTCCACACACACACACCCTGTCCACACTCACTCACACCCTGTCCACACTCACACCCTGTCCACTCACACACACCCTGTCCACACACACACACCCTGTCCACACACATACACCCTGTCCACACACACACACCCTGTCCACACACACACACCCTGTCCACACACACACACCCTGTCCACACACACACACCCTGTCCACACACACACACCCTGTCTGCACACACACATACACCCTGTCCACACACACACACCCTGTCCACACACATACACCCTGTCCACACACACACACCCTGTCCACACACACACACCCTGTCCACACACACACACCCTGTCCACACACACACACCCTGTCCACACACACACACACTGTCCACACACACACACCCTGTCCACACACACACACCCTGTCCACACTCACACACACTGTCCACACACACACACCCTGTCCACACACACACACCCTGTCCACACTCACACACACTGTCCACACACACACACACTGTCCACACACACACACCCTGTCCACACACACACACCCTGTCCACACTCACACACCCTGTCCACACTCACACACACTGTCCACACACACACACCCTGTCCACACACACACACACCCTGTCCACACTCACTCACACCCTGTCCGCACACACACACACACTGTCCACACACACACACCCTGTCCACACACACACACACACTGTCCACACACACACACCCTGTCCACACACACACACACCCTGTCCACACACACACACCCTGTCCACACTCACACACACTGTCCACACTCACAGACACCCTGTCCACACACACACACCCTGTCTGCACACACACCCTGTCCACACTCACTCACACCCTGTCCACACTCACCCATGCTGTCCACACTCACACACACCCTGTCTGCACACACACCCTGTCCACACTCACTCACACCCTGTCCACACTCACCCATGCTGTCCACACTCACACACACCCTGTCTGCACACACACCCTGTCCACTCTCACTCACACCCTGTCCACACTCACCCACCCTGTCCACACACACACACCCTGTCCACACACACACACCCTGTCCACACTCACTCACACCCTGTCCACACACACACACCCTGTCCACACACACACACCCTGTCCACACACACACACCCTGTCCACACACACACACCCTGTCCACACACATACACACCCTGTCCACACACACACACCCTGTCCACACACACACACCCTGTCCACACTCACTCACACCCTGTCCACACACACACACCCTGTCCACACACACACACCCTGTCCACACACACACACCCTGTCCACACACACACACCCTGTCCACACACACACACCCTGTCCACACACACACACCCTGTCCACACACACACACCCTGTCCACACACATACACACCCTGTCCACACTCACACACCCTGTCCACACTCACCCATGCTGTCCACACTCACACACACCCTGTCCACACACACACACCCTGTCCACACACATACACACCCTGTCCACACTCACACACCCTGTCCACACTCACCCATGCTGTCCACACTCACACACACCCTGTCTGCACACACACCCTGTCCACACACACACACACCCTGTCCACACTCACCCATGCTGTCCACACTCACACACACCCTGTCCACACACACACACCCTGTCCACACTCACTCACACCCTGTCCACACTCACACCCTGTCCACTCACACACACCCTGTCCACACACACACACCCTGTCCACACACACACACCCTGTCCACACACACACACCCTGTCCACACACACACACACCCTGTCTGCACACACACACCCTGTCCACACACACACACCCTGTCCACACACACACACACCCTGTCTGCACACACACCCTGTCCACACACACACACCCTGTCTGCACACACACCCTGTCCACACACACACACCCTGTCCACACACACACACCCTGTCCACACACACACACCCTGTCCACACACACACACACCCTGTCCACACACACACACCCTGTCCACACACACACACCCTGTCCACACACACACACCCTGTCCACACACACACACCCTGTCCACACTCACTCACACCCTGTCCACACACACACACCCTGTCCACACACACACACCCTGTCCACACACACACACCCTGTCCACACACACACACCCTGTCCACACACACACACCCTGTCCACACACACACACCCTGTCCACACTATCACACCCTGTCCACACACACACACACCCTGTCCACACTCACACACCCTGTCCACACACACACACCCTGTCCACACACACACACCCTGTCCACACACACACACCCTGTCCACACACACACACACCCTGTCCACACACACACACCCTGTCCACACACACACACCCTGTCCACACACACACACCCTGTCCACACACACACACACCCTGTCTGCACACACACCCTGTCCACACACTCACACCCTGTCCACACTCACACCCTGTCCACTCACACACACCCTGTCTGCACACACACCCTGTCCACACTCACTCACACCCTGTCCACACACACACACCCTGTCCACACACTCACACCCTGTCCACACTCACACCCTGTCCACTCACACACACCCTGTCCACACTCACTCACACCCTGTCCACACTCACCCATGCTGTCCACACACACACACCCTGTCCACACACACACACCCTGTCTGCACACACACCCTGTCCACACTCACTCACGCCCTGTCCACACTCACCCATGCTGTCCACACACACACACCCTGTCTGCACACACACACACACCCTGTCTGCACACACACCCTGTCTGCACACACACACACACCCTGTCCACACTCACCCATGCTGTCCACTCACACACACCCTGTCCACACACACACACCCTGTCCACACACACACACCCTGTCCACACACACACACACCCTGTCCACACACACACACCCTGTCCACACACACACACCCTGTCCACACACACACACCCTGTCTGCACACACACACCCTGTCCACACACACACACCCTGTCCACACTCACCCATGCTGTCCACACTCACCCATGCTGTCCACACACACACACCCTGTCCACACTCACTCACGCCCTGTCCACACTCACCCATGCTGTCCACTCACACACACCCTGTCCACACACACACACCCTGTCCACACACACACACCCTGTCCACACACACACACACCCTGTCCACACACACACACCCTGTCCACACACACACACCCTGTCCACACACACACACACCCTGTCCACACACACACACCCTGTCCACACACACACACACCCTGTCCACACACACACACACCCTGTCCACACACACACACCCTGTCTGCACACACACACCCTGTCCACACACACACACCCTGTCCACACTCACGCATGCTGTCCACACTCACCCATGCTGTCCACACACACACACCCTGTCCACACTCACTCACGCCCTGTCCACACTCAGCCATGCTGTCCACACACACACACCCTGTCCACACTCACACACACCCTGTCCACACACACACACCCTGTCCGCACACACACCCTGTCCACACACTCACGCCCTGTCCACACACACACACCCTGTCCACACTCACACACACCCTGTCCACACACACACACCCTGTCCACACACACACACCCTGTCCACACACACACACCCTGTCTGCACACACACACCCTGTCTGCACACACACCCTGTCCACACACACACACCCTGTCCACACACACACACCCTGTCCACACACACACACCCTGTCCACACACACACACCCTGTCCACACACACACACCCTGTCCACACACACACACCCTGTCCACACTCACACACACTGTCCACACACACACACACCCTGTCTGCACACACACCCTGTCCACACACACCCTGTCCACACTCACACACCCTGTCCACACACACACACCCTGTCCACACACACACACCCTGTCCACACTCACACACACTGTCCACACACACACACACTGTCCACACACACACACCCTGTCCACACACACACACCCTGTCTGCACACACACCCTGTCCACACACACACACCCTGTCCACACTCACCCATGCTGTCCACACACACACACCCTGTCCACACACACACACCCTGTCCACACACACACACACCCTGTCCACACACACACACCCTGTCCACACACACACACCCTGTCCACACACACACACCCTGTCCACACTCACACACACTGTCCACACACACACACACCCTGTCCACACACACACACCCTGTCCACACACACACACACCCTGTCCACACACTCACGCCCTGTCCACACACACACACCCTGTCTGCACACACACCCTGTCCACACACACACACACCCTGTCCACACACTCACGCCCTGTCCACACACACACACCCTGTCTGCACACACACCCTGTCCACACACACACACCCTGTCCACACTCACACACACCCTGTCCACACACACACACCCTGTCCACACACACCCTGTCCACACACACACACCCTGTCTGCACACACACCCTGTCCACACACTCACGCCCTGTCCACACACACACGCCCTGTCCACACACACACACCCTGTCCACACACTCACGCCCTGTCCACACTCACCCATGCTGTCCAAATTGACCCTTACACACTTCCCTGGTGCCCTCTTGGTGTTGGAGCTTTGGGATGGTACACACTGTCTGAAAGCACCATGGGCAGGCACTGTATAAACTATACCTTTGCTACGGGTGATTATCTCAGTTAGTGTGCTTATGGCCCAGGAGGATCCCAGTGTTTAATATCAGAACAAATAAACAAAGTGAGTTAATGTCCTCTAATTATTGGCCCTCGTTAATCAGTTTAATTTCTTTCTGCCATTCCCAGTAGAGTTTATTTGTCAGACATAAGGCTGGAAAATGTTTATTGATGCTGTGTTGCAGTGATGAAGAGAGAGTTTAGAGAGCAGCACTCTGCATTCCAAATACAGAATCCTTTTATCTGTTCTGGTCAGTTTTACCAGTGGATTTTCACTGCTATGTTTACGAGTCTCTGAGCTAAACAATGGGCAAATTCATACATGTTGAGGGGCTGTTTGCTTAGTGTGTAGTTTGCTGTCTGTCCTTAGAGACCCAGCCCATACCTAACGTAGACAAAGCCGATGCTAAAGGGCCCTCTTCCACCAAATTGTACACAAAATAAGGAGCTTGCATTTCTATAATACCTTTCACAGCCTCAGGACATCTCTCTGAACTTTTCAGTCAATAAATTACTTCCAAAATGATGTCACTATTGTCATGTAGGAAAACGTGGCAGCTAACTGGTGCAGAGCAATCTCCACAAATGACAATGGAGATAATGACCAGGTTTTATAACTTTGATTCGGGGGTAAAGATTGCTCAAGTCAAGAGGGAGAAACCCTCCATGCTTTTCAAAGTAGCACCATGGGATCGTTTACATCCAGTCAAAAGTAGCGCCATGGGATCGTTTACATCCAGTCAATTTTGTCCAAAGTGTCAAATATCCTCGGTATTGCACTGGAAGGTATCAGCTTGCATTTTGTGTTTAACTCCTGGAGTGAGACCTGAACCCTCAACCATCTAATTCAGAGGCAAGAATGCTACTAACTGAGCCAGAGACCACCAGCAGGGCTGTGATTTAGGCAAATGGTCAGCACAGAGCATCGGGGAGTTTCACACCATTTGCCTAGTTGGGGGCGGGGGTAGGTGGGGGCACATTTGCTATGAGGATATTGGTTTTCAGGGATAGCTGGGGTAAGGTGGGAAGGTCTGCGGACACAGTGATCAGAATTTGTCTCCATTAAGGACAATCATCAACAATGCCATGGAGCTCTGTGGGCTGTGTCAGTATTGGATTATTGAGCCCACCAATATGCCAAGCCAGAAACTGCGGAGGAACAAAGGGACATCAGTGTTCAGGTAGACAATCACTAGTGCACTGGTGAAAAATGACCACTGACAAGTCTTTAACTCAAAAAGAGTTGGAACACAAAGGGAGGGAAGCGATGCTTCAGTTCACAAAGCCTTGCACAGACCCCAGTTGGGGTGATGCATATGCTTCTGCACCTCCGGAGGGATGGAGTGAAGCAGCATAAACCTGAGGACAGGTTGTCTCAATCAGACTTGTATCCCCTTCCAGTCAGAGGGTTAAAGGTTAACCTAATTAAAGCATTGAAAACGATGGGGTCAATACAGAGAAACTATTCCTTCTGATGGAGGAATCTAGGCTGAGGGACATCATCCTCACATTACAGGGAAGTCATTTCGCAGTGATATTAGGAAGCACTTTTTCACACAAAGCTTCGTGGAAATTTGGAACTCACTGCCTGCAAAAGACTAGGCGTTGGGGGTTCAGTTGAAATTTTCAACACATATCAATAGATTTAGGTTGGGTAAGAGAATCCAGGGATGTGGAGTAAAGGTGAATAAATGGAATTGAGGTGCAGATCAACCACGATCTAACTGAATGGCAGAACAAGCCTGAGGCGTTGAAGGGCTTCTTCCTGATCCAAAGCTAGGCAGGTTATCTTGCGGTGAAGGAGAATTAGACAATAATTAAGTGTGGGTTTGAGCAACATGCACTTTGGGACCCTGGATAATCTCTGCCAATCTGAGCACTGTAGCTGCTTCAGGCATATCCAGTGATCAGGCCTGACACATGGACACGATCAGTGTGGGTCACGCTTACCTGGAGTTTTTCGAGCTGTTTCAACATCTGTCCAGTGACACTGAAAGTGGAAGCCACTGGGAGACAGTGTGATAACGTGGTGAGTATAGATCAACTCAGGAGGAGCAGATGACTTGGATCGCCAGAACAAAAAAACAGTAACAACTGGGAAATAAGAATATTGGTCTGGGCTGGTTTTTCCTTCTGGACCCTCCACTACCTGTGCTTCCTCACCTTGGCATGGATTTCACCAGCCGTCTGCGGAAGAGATGGAAGGTGGAGGGCCCCATAAAATGGCCAGGGAAGGCAGTGGCTGGAATGTCCATTGTCCTCCCACTGCCGTGACATTTTACTAGTGGTGGGGAAGGTAGAGAATGGCCTGCCCACTCTTAGCTCAATGAAAGTAGAGAATGGCCTGCCCACCCTTAGCTCAATGAAAGTAGAGAATGGCCTGCCCACCCTTAGCTCAATGAAGGTAGAGAATGGCCTGCCCACCCTTAGCTCAATGAAAGTAGAGAATGGCCTGCCCACTCTTAGCTCAATGAATGTAGAGAATGGCCTGCCCACTCTTAGCTCAATGAAAGTAGAGAATGGCCTGCCCACTCTTAGCTCAATGAATGTAGAGAATGGCCTGCCCACTCTTAGCTCAATGAAAGTAGAGAATGGCCTGCCCACTCTTAGCTCAATGAAGGTGGAGAATGGCCTGCCCACTCTTAGCTCAATGAAGGTGGAGAATGGCCTGCCCAATCTTAGCTCAATGAAGGTGGAGAATGGCCTGCCCACCCTTAGCTCAATGAAAGTAGAGAATGGCCTGCCCACCCTTAGCTCAATGAAAGTAGAGAATGACCTGCCCACCCTTAGCTCAATGAAAGTAGAGAATGGCCTGCCCACCCTTAGCTCAATGAAAGTAGAGAATGGCCTGCCCACCCTTAGCTCAATGAAAGTAGAGAATGGCCTGCCCACCCTTAGCTCAATGAAAGTAGAGAATGGCCTGCCCACCCTTAGCTCAATGAAAGTAGAGAATGGCCTGCCCACCCTTAGCTCAATGAAAGTAGAGAATGGCCTGCCAACACTTAGCTCAATGAAGGTAGAGAATGGCCTGCCCACTCTTAACTCAATGAAGGTGGAGAATGGCCTGCCCAACCTTAGCTCAATGAAAGTGGAGAATGGCCTGCCCACCCTTAGCTCAATGAAGGTGGAGAATGGCCTGCCCACTCTTAGCTCAATGAAGGTGGAGAATGGCCTGCCCACTCTTAGCTCAATGAAAGTAGAGAATGGCCTGCCCATTCTTAGCTCAATGAATGTAGAGAATGGCCTGCCCACCCTTAGCTCAATGAAGGTGGAGAATGGCCTGCCCAACCTTAGCTCAATGAAAGTGGAGAATGGCCTGCCCACCCTTAGCTCAATGAAGGTGGAGAATGGCCTGCCCACTCTTAGCTCAATGAAGGTGGAGAATGGCCTGCCCACTCTTAGCTCAATGAAAGTAGAGAATGGCCTGCCCATTCTTAGCTCAATGAATGTAGAGAATGGCCTGCCCACCCTTAGCTCAATGAAGGTGGAGAATGGCCTGCCCACTCTTAGCTCAATGAATGTAGAGAATGGCCTGCCCACCCTTAGCTCAACGAAGGTGGAGAATGGCCTGCCCACCCTTAGCTCAATGAAGGTGGAGAATGGCCTGCCCACCCTTAGCTCAATGAAGGTAGAGAATGGCCTGCCCACCCTTAGCTCAATGAAAGTAGAGAATGGCCTGCCCACCCTTAGCTCAATGAAGGTAGAGAATGGCCTGCCCACCCTTAGCTCAATGAAGGTGGAGAATGGCCTGCCCACCCTTAGCTCAATGAAGGTAGAGAATGGCCTGCCCACTCTTAGCTCAATGAAGCCACGTAAGTAAACCAGAGAGCCTAACTGCAGGTTCGGAGTCAGGGTGCCCTCCTGTTTGGGCATCACTGGGCCTCGGAGGTGCCCCCACCCCTAGTGGCAATGGCCATCACTATGGAAACAGCACCGCCTTCCCTCACCAACCCCAAACCCGCCTGCCAGGGCTTGTCCGACTGGCCCTGGACCTCCAGACCTCAGTTAGATGGTTGGGAGGGAGACATAGTTACCTCCCAGCCACCGTGCCAGCAGTGCCCACCTTAACCCTACAGCCCCGGAAAGTTTGGTATCGTCTGCAGGTTGCACCAATTTACATTCAAATTCATTGATGTAAATTAGAATTGACAGTGGTCCCAAAACTCATCCCAGGGTCTCTCCGTTCAGTGTTTTACTGCCTCCCCCACCCCAGCACACCACATCCACCCCCACCCCCAACAGACCAGCACCACCCCCGCCCCCCAGCCCCAACACACCACTTCCACCCAAACCTCTCCCGCCACACCACTCAACCCCCACCCCAACACACCACTCCCACCCCCACCCCCAGCACAACACTCCACCCCCACCCCAACACACCACTCCCACCCGCACCCCAACACACCACTCCCACCCCCACCCCCAGCACAACACTCCACCCCCACCCCAACACACCACTCCCACCCCCAACCCAACACATCACTCACACCCGCACCCCAACACACCACTCCCACCCCCACGTCCCTCGCAACAGCACTCCCACCCCCACCCCAACACACCACTTCCACCCCCACCACAACACATCACTTCCACCACCACCCCAACACACCACTCCCACCCCCACCCCAACACACCACTCATACCCCCACCCCAACATACCACTCCAACCCCACCCCAACACACCACTCCCACTCCCACCCCAAAACACCACTCCCACCCCCACCCCCAGCACAACACTCCACCCACACCCCAACACACCACTCCCATCCCCACCCCAACACACCACTTCCACCCCCACCCCAATACACCACTACCACCCCCACCCCAAAACACCACTCCCACCCCCACCCCAACACACCACTCCCACCCCCACCACCAGCACAACACTCAACCCCCACCCAAAAAAAAACCACTCCCTACCCCACCACAACACACCACTCCCACCCCCACCCCAACACACCACTTCCACCCCCACCCCCAGCACAACACTCCACCCCCACCCCAAAACACCACTCCCACCCCCAACCCCAACACACCACTCCCACCCCCAACCCCAGCACAACACTCCACCCCCACCCCAACACACCACTCCCACCCCCACCCCCAGCACAACACTCCCACCCCCACCCCAACCCACCAGCCCCAACCACGCCCCCAGCCCCAACACATCACTTCCACCCCCACCTCACCCGCCACAACACTCCCACCCCCACCCCAATACACCACTCCCACCCCCACGCCCCTCGCCACAGCACTCCCACCCCGACCCCCAACACACCAATCCCACCCCCACCCCAACACACCACTCCCACCCCCACCCCAACACACCACTCCCACCCCCACCCCAACACACCACTTCCACCCCCACCCCCAGCACAACACTCCACCCCCGCCCCAAAACACCACTCGCACCCCCACACCAACACACCACTCCCACCCCCACCCCCAGCACAACACTCCACCCCCACCTCCAACAAACCACTCCCACCCCCAACCCAACACACCACTCCCACCCCCACCCCAACACACCATTCCCACCCCCACACCAACACACCACTCCCACCCCCACCCCAACACACCACTCCCACCCCAGCCCCCAGCACAATACTCCAACCCCACCCCAAAACACCACACCCACCCCCACACCCAACACACCACTCCCACCCCCACCACCAGCACAACACTCCACCCCCACCCCAAAACACCAATCCCACCCCCACCCCCAACACACCACTCCCACCCCCACCCCCAGCACAACACTCCACCCTCACCCCAACACACAACTCCCACCACCACCCCCAGCACAACACTCCCATCCCCACCCCAACACACCACTCCCACCCCCACCCCCAACACACCAGAACCACCCACGCCCCCAGCCCCAACACATTACTTCCACCCTCACCTCTCCCGCCACACCACTCCCACCCCCACCCCAACACACCACTCCCACCCCCACCCCCCACGCCACACCACTCCCACCCCTACCTCAACACACCACCCCCACCCCCACCCCAACACACCACTCCCACCCCCACCCCAACACACCACTCCCACCCCCACCCCCAACACACCACTCCCACCCCCAACACACCACTCCCACCCCCACCCCCCTCGCCACATCACTCCCACCCCCACCGCCAACACACCACACCCACCCCCACCCCAACACACCAATCCCACCCCAACACACCACTCCCACCCCCACCCCAACACACCACTCCCACCCCCAACCCAACACACCACTCCCACCCCCACACCAAAACACCACTCGCACCCCCACACCAACACACCACTCCCACCCCCACCCCCAGCACAACACTCCATCCCCACCTCCAACACACCACTCCCACCCCCAACCCAACACACCACTCCCACCCCCACCCCAACACACCACTCCCACCCCCACCCCAACACACCACTCCCACCCCCACCACAAAACACCACTCGCACCCGCACACCAACACACCACTCCCACCCCCACCCACAGCACAACACTCCACCCCCACCTCCAACACACCACTCCCACCCCCAACCCAACACACCACTCCCACCCCCACCCCAACACACCACTCCCACCCCCACCCCAACACACCACTCCCACCCCCAACCCAACACACCACTCCCACCCCCACCCCAACACACCACTCCCACCCCCACCCCAACACACCACTCCCACCCCCACCCCAACACACCACTCCACCCACACCCCAACACACCACTCCCACCCCCACCCAAACGCAACAATCCCACCCCCACCCCAAGACACCACTCCCACCCCCACCCCCCTCGCCACACCACTGCCACCCCCACCACAACACACCACTCACACCCCCACCCCAACACACCACTCCCACCCCCACCCCAACACACCACTCCCACCCCCACACCAACAAACCACTCCAACCCCCTCCCCAACACACCACTCCCACCCCCACCCCAACACTCCACTCCCACCCACACCCCAACACATCACTCCCACCCCCACCCCCCTCGCCACACCACTCCCACCCCCACCCCAACACACCACTCCCACCCCAACCCCCAAAACACCACTCCCACCCCCACACTCAACACACCACTCCCACCCCCACACCCAACACACCACTCCCACCCCCACACCCAACACACCAATCCCACCCCCACACCCAACACACCACTCCCACCCCCACCCCAACACACCACTCCCACCCCCACCCCAACACACCACTCCCACCCCTACCCCAACACACCAGCCCCAAACCCACCCCAACACACCACTTCCACCCCCACCCCAACAAACCACACCCACCCCCACCCCCAGCACAACACTCCAAACCCACCCCAAAACACCACTCCCAACCCCACCATCAGCACAACACTCCACCCCCACCCCCAGCACAAAACTCCACCCCCACCCCAACACACCACTCCCACCCCCACCCCAACACACCACTCCCACCCCCACCCCAACACACCACTACCACCCCCACCCCAACACACCACTCCCACCCACTCCCCCAGCACACCACTCCCACCCCCACCCCCAACACACCACTCCAACCCCCACCCACAACACACCACTCCCACCCCCACCCCCCTCGCCACACAACTCCCACCCCCACCCCAACACACCACTCCCACCCCCACCCCAACACACTACTCCCACCCCCACCCCCCTCGCCACAACACTCCCACACCCACCCCAACACACCACTCCCACCCCCACCCCAACACACCACTTCCACCCCCACCCCAACACACCACTCCCACCCCCACCCCAAAACACCACTCCCACCCCCACCCCAAGACACCACTCCCACCCCCACCCACAACACACCACTCCCACCCCAACCCCCACACACCACTCCACCCCCACCCCAAAACACCACTCCCACCCCCACCCCAACACACCACTCCCACCCCCACCCCCAACACACCACTCCCACCCCCACCCCAACACACCACTCCCACCCACACCCCCAACACACCACTCCCACCCCCACCCCCCTCGCCACAGCACTCCCACCCCCACCCCAACACACCACTCCCACCCACACCCCCAATACACCCCTCCCACCCCAACCCCCCTCACCACAGCACTCCCACCCCCACCCCCAACACACCACACCCACCCCCACGCTCCTCGCGACACCACTTCCACACCCACCCCAACACACCACTCCCATCCCCACCCCAACACACCACTCAAACCCCCACCCCAACACACCACTCCCACCCCCACCCCAACACACCACTCCCACCCACACCCCAACACACCACTCCCACCCCCACCCCAACACACCACTCAAACTCCCACCCCAACACACCACTCCCACCCCCACACCCAACACACCACTCCCACCCCCACACCCAACACACCACTCCCACCCCCACCCCCAGCACACCACTCCCACCCCCACCCCAACACACGACTCCCACCCCCTTCCCAACACACCACTCCCACCCCCACCCCCCTCGCCACACCACTCCCACCCCCACCCCAACACACCACTCGACCCCCACCCCAAAACACCACTCCCACCCAAACACCCAACACACCACTGCCACCCAAACCCCAAAACACCACTCCCACCCCCACACCCAACACACCACTCCCACCACCACACCAACACACCACTCCCACCCCCACCCCAACACACCACTCCCACCCCCACCACAAGCACACCACTCCCACCCCCACCCCAACACACCACTCCCACCCCCACCCCAACACACCAGCCCCAACCCCACCCCAACACACCAGCCCCAACCCCACCCCAACACACCACTCCCACCCCCACCCCAACACACCACTCCCACCCCCACCCCAAAACACCACTCCCACCCCCACCACCAGCACAACACTCCACCCCCACCCCCAGCACAACACTCCACTCCCACCCCC